>NC_057394.1:54695473-54758507 GCF_019320065.1 Cervus canadensis
TTTGGTACTTCTCTCTTTGTTTCTTAATGAGTCTTGCTAATGGTTTGTCAATTTTTTTTATTTTTTCAAAAAACCAGCTTTTAGCTTTGTTGATTTTTGCTATGGTCTCTTTAGTTTATTTTGCATTTATTTCTGCCCTGATTTTTAAGATTCCTTTCCTTCTGCTAACCCTGGGGGTTCTTCCATTTTCTTCCCTCTTATTCTGGCTTTAGGTGTAGAGTTAGGTTATTTATTTGGCTTTTTTCTTGTTTTTTGATGTAAGCCTGTAATGTTATGAACCTTCCCCTTAGCACTGCTTTTACAGTGTCCCATAGGTTTTTGGGTTGTTGTGTTTTCATTTTCATTCATTTCTATGCATATTTTGATTTCTTTTTTGATTTCTTCTATGATTTGTTGGTTATTATTCAGAAGCGTGTTATTTAGCCTCCATATGTTTGAAGTTTTAACAATTTTTTTCCTGTATTGAGATCTAATCTTACTGCACTGTGGTCAGAAAAGATGACTGGAATGATTTCAATTTTTTTGAATTTTCCAAGACCAGATTATGGCCCAGGATGTGATCTATTCTGGAGAATGTTCCGTGTGCACTTGAGAAAAAGGTGAAGTTGATTGTTTTGGGGTGAAATGTCCTATAGATATCAATTAGGTCTAGCTGGTCCATTGTGTCATTTAAAGTTTGTGTTTCCTTGTTGATTTTCTGTTTAGTTGATCTATCAATAGTTGTGAGTGGGGTATTAAAGTCTCCCACTATTTATTGTACTAAATAATTTCCTCTTTCATACGTCGTTAGTGTTTGCCGTACATATTGCGGTGCTCCTGTGTTGGGTGCATATATATTTATAATTGTTATATCTTCTTCTTGGATTGATCCTTTGATCATTATGTAGTGTCTTTCTTTGTCTCTTTTCACATCCTTTATTTGAAAGTCTATTTTATCTGATATGAGTATTGCGACTCCTGCTTTCTTTTGGTCTCCGTTTGCATGAAATATTTTTTTTCCAGCCCTTCACTTTTAGTCTGTATGTGTCTCTTGTTTTGAGGTGGGTCTCTTGTAGACAGCATATATCGGGGTCTTGTTTTTGTATCCATTCAGCCAATCTTTGTCTTTTGGTTGGGGCATTCAACCCATTTACATTTAAGGTAATTATTGATAGGTGTGGTCCCGTTGCCATTTACTTTGTTGTTTTGGGTTCACGTTTATACAACCTTTCTGCATTTCCTATCTAGAGAAGATCCTTTAGCATTTGTTGAAGAGCTGGTTTGGTGGTGCTGAATTCTCTCAGCTTTTGCTTGTCTGTAAAGCTTTTGAATTCTCCTTCATATCTGAATGAGATCCTTGCTGGGTACAGTAATCTAGGTTGTAGGTTATTCTCTTTCATTACTTTCAGTATGTCTTGCCATTCCCTTCTGGCCTGGAGGGCTAACTTTTAAATTAGATGACTCTATTTACCAAAGAAATATTCACATATGCATCTTTCTTTTTTACATTTTAATTTTTCTAGTTCTTTGAGTGTTCTGACTGCATATAGTATGCTGCTGCTGCTGCTGCTAAGTCGCTTCATTCATATCCAACTTTTTGTGACCCCATGGACTGCAGCCTACCAGGCTCCTCCGTCCATGGGATTTTCCAGACAAGAATACTGGAGTGGGGTGCCATTGCCTTCTCCAGCATATAGCATATTCCTCATTTATTTTCTCTGAAATACGTTTTCTCTCTCTCTTTTTTTTTTCTTAGCAAATGTTTAAGAGGCAAATGTACCACAATCCTGACTGTTAATTGAAGAGAAGTTTAAGGTAAATTAGTGATGCACTGATAATGGGCTTTGAGTCATAAGCACTGTCACATTTTTTTGCTGGTATGAACCAATGCCCTCATAAAGACACTGATGAATTTTAAAATTCTCATTGAGATTACCCTCAACATTGTTTGTTCATCCCCTCCAGTGGCCATTTGTTGTTGCTGTGTAGTTGCTAAGTTGTGTCCAACTCTTTGTAACCCATGGACTACAGCCCGCTAGGCTCCTCAGTCCATGAGATTTTTCCCAGGCAAGAACACTGGAATGAGTTGCCATTTCCTTCTCCATGAGATCTTTCCAACCCAGGGAATCAAACCCATGTCTACTGTGTCTCCTGCATTGGCAGGCAGATTGTTTACCACTGAGACACCAGGGAAATCATAATTATATTTATTAACATTAATATTTTCTCATATCTACATTTAAGGTTAATAAATACTTGATTACAATCAAGTACAATTTTTAACTAGGATTTTTAGGACAGTGTTCCCTATACTTTTCATTTTCAGTTAAATGTATTCACTTGTGCACTTTAGCTATTAATAATTGTGGGGAGCTACCTAGATTATTGGGATTCCCTGGTGGTAATAATCTACCTGCCATGCAGGAGACACAGTTTCAATCTCTGGGTCAAGAAGATCCCCTGGAGAAGGGAATAGCAACCCACTCCAGTATTTTTGCCTGGGGAATCCCATGGACAGAGAGTCTAGTGGGCTACAGTCTATAGGGTCACAAAGAATTGGACACAACTGAATAACTAACACTTTCAAGGTTTTTCAGTGCAACTTGCTTTGTTAACTGGTTGTTGGGAACTGTGTCATTTTTAAGAACACTATGCTGTGTGACCAGGTATTTTCTCTTGTTCTATTTTTTTGTTTGTTGTGGTTTCCTTCTTAGACACAAGATGCACGTGTTTAATCAAGAAATAAGCTACTCTACGTTAGAGCTTAGTTAAATTTGCATCAATTATCTATGAATGTAAAAGTAATAGTAAAATAGAAACATTGTGGAAGACAAATTTGATTATTTTGCCTTTTCCTTTTTCCTCCCCAAAGTGGTTTAAAACTGTTAGTTTTGGTTGTGTTGGCATTTATATGAATTAAATGAAAGATATAATATGTGAGTTATTTGACATAATTATTATTGAAAAATATTAGAACATTGAAAGCAATTATTTCATTCATGTTTATTAAATAAGCTCAATTTTCTTTTCATTGGATTTTATTTCAACCTAGAGTTAAAACATGAGTTCTTTAATAATTTATTGTTTTAACTGTATTTAAAAAATAGTGTTTGCTACATGGTTTTCTGTAATATTTACTCAAATTTAATGCCAGACAGTCTCTTAGGGGGAAACACAGACAAACAATGTCCTTGTGCTTTTTCAGCTCAGGAGAGAAAGCCAGGGTTACAGGTGTTGCCTCGTCTCCACATACATCCCCCAGGACCCTGCACTGAACAAATAGCCCTTTTGTGTGGATCTAGAATACGTTTCCCTTCCTGAACACAAATCCCACCACATCTGTTCAACCAACTCCGCTGCAGGTTAAACAAAAATTGCATTGATGAATTGCAAGTCTTGTTACACATTCTGTTATTCCTGGCAGGAAATTCCTTTGCAGAAGCAAAACCCAAAGCTGTTTTTAGCTCTTTCTTTTGTTTCGTGAAATCTTCCCTATAAACACAAGCTACAAAACCTTGTCAAATTTTCTTTTAAAATGTAGAGTTCTTCATATTTAAATGTAAAAGTAACAGAAAAGTAAGATCTATTCTTTAAGTGTCAAATAGTGTTTTTAAACGTATCTAAGAATCTGGTGAAGACAGGGACTGAAAGAAAACTCTGAGAGAGTCACCTTCACTGAATACTGGCAAATCCTAATGTCTTCTGTCTGAAAGATGATTCATGAAACGTATTGAGGTCATTTCCTTTAGAAAAAGAGTGCATTCTTAAAGCATAAGCAATACATAATACAAAGCAGCTTCACTATATTTAGTACATTTAATAACTAAATATAAATCTCTTGTCCATTTTGAAAAGAATTTTTCTAGATTATTTGCATTACTCTCTTCTTAACTTTGTTTTCCATTGAACTAAACAGTACTGCTCCTGCCAAATAATTTAGCTTAGGAGATATCTAGCATATAACATTATATGGAATTTTTGGCCTAAATATCATCATGAGTTTTATTTCTCAAAAAATATCAACACAAAATTTAAATTGAAAGACTCGGAATATGTGTCATCTCAGGTACAGTAATATAATCAGTGGTATTAAATATAGTTTGATCTAAAAATGGTCAATTTCCTGAAAATATCCACTTACATAGATTATCTAATATATACTTGCTATACTTTAATGCTACATCTCCAAAATAGTATATTTATCTTTAGACTACTTTAATAAATTAAAAGTTATTTCTTCCATGATTGGAAGTATATATTTCAATAGTTTATTCTTATTGGTTCTAATGATGTCTAGCCTTCAATATCATATACAAAATGTGGAATTTTTCCATTTGAAAATTCCTTCAATGATTTTGAATGCATAGGATATAGTAATTGGTTTTTCTTTCTCAAGGTTAAACAAGCCTTGATTTTTCAAAGAAACGCATTTTGAATGCTTTTGAGTACTATCACGTTAAATTATATCCTATTGCATATTTGCTTGCTGTATCCCTCTAGGAAGTTGCCCTTTAGTTTTGCAGCAGAAGTCAAAATGTGGTACAACCAGTGTAGAGTAGATTTAAAATGCAACCATTTGGTATCAAAGGGAGCCTTCTGCCACCCAAATGGCTTCAAATTGCAAAGAATTCCTAGATGGCTAACTCAAACTGACACACATTAAAGTCATTTTACATTTATGATTATTTTCAGTATTTTAATTTTTAGATGTTGATTATCTAATACAGCACACCTGCTGCAATATTCATTTGATGAGTGTGCCTGCAAGACCAGAAGTTATTTCCTCAATGGCTGCTACCCTCTTGGCTTTGAATCCTTCCTTTATTCTGTACCCCAGAGCAGTTCTGTCTTTTCCAGCTCTCTCATCTCTCTTACACTATCATTTTTACTCAATGCTGGTTTTCACAGCATTGAGTACAGTGCGGGGGGGAGGGGGGGTCAGAAAATTGGAACAATATCTAATGTTCTGATTAAGCCTTGGTCCCAGGCAGATGCTTTGTCCCTGGATCTTGTTGGGTGGGGGGTATTAACTGAGCAAGTTTCCTTGCCCCTTCTAAAATGTTAGCTCTTGACCCAGCATATATTGTTTTTCAGAGTTGTTATTCTTCAGAATTAGTAACTCTTTTTGTTTCTTTTTCTGTCTTCTTTTTCCAAGTGCAATGTTTTTGCACCAGTGCTCCAAGGCAACCATTTTTGTTGTTCTTCCTTCTACAGATTAAACCTTTTGTTTGAAGGAGAAGGGAATGGTCTGTGCAGAATTCCAGCAATACCCACTATTTCTCATCACCGTAAACACAATTCTAGGATTATCTCTGCTGCCATTTGCCCCTTCCTTATGGGGTTAAAGGAGGAAAATCCCTGCAAGCCTGTGTGAATACTCATGTAAGAGTAGACTCCAGAGATTTCAAGTTCTGACACTCATTCACACTTAGCTTTAGAAATGTATTAGTTTTTTCCTACTGTGTCTTTTAACTAGCTTATGTGGCACATGGCAGTTTGTACCCTGGGTGAGCAAATGTCTGTGTCTTGTTTTTACCTGTAGGTGTCTATCACTCCCTAGGTTTCGAGGGAATTTGCCTAAAACCTCAGTTCCCTGATATGTTAGGGAAAAAAGTACTACTTTGTAATTTTTCTGCTTTATTTTTAGGATGAGAGCAACACTTCCCAGCTTAATACAGCTCTGCAATGAAATTCAGAGATGTCTTATTACGGTGTTTTTTTAGGACTTAAAAAAATTCTGGATTAGTTTTCCCCTATTTAATTAGTAACTTATGCCATACACTAATTAACTCTTGTTATTTCTTTTAAAGTTTATGCACTAATTGTAATTTATTGTCTTTCTCCCCCTCCTCTTTGGGTGAGCCACTTTTAAACCAAAATGTAGAAGGAGATATAAAAGCCTAGTTCTGCCATTCTCCACCAAGGCTTGACCACATTTTTTGCCATATTCTCTCCTTATAACAATGACCACGAATCAAGCAAATCTTTTAGAAGTTATATTCTGAGAACACTATTTTTTTCCTGAAAAGTTGACTCAATTGTCATTTTGTGGCCCTTTTGTTTACAGAATGTATTTAGTTTAAGATTTAGCTAGATTTCTCCTTTCACTATCTTCTCCATACTTTTCCTGTGTTCTTACTGCTTGCTTGTCCCTCCTGATCTGGGCATTTAAATTTTCTTATTCAGAATTGATGATGAATGGGGCAAAGCTGGGAATAAGATACTGCTAGAAAACTCAGTCCATGGCAGCTCTTTTGTTTTCTTCCTAAATTTTTTACAGCAAATCCCACTTTTCCAACCACCACCAGTCACAACTACACTCACACACACACACGCGCACACACATATCCCAAATCTATTTTTAAATTTTCTGTAATATGTCTGGTTATGTAGACTTCCAGGTTGAGTGGTGAGCAGAGGGTCATCAGCCCATGCTAATATACCATCCTGTCCAGACTGAGAATGGTTCTGGAATTAAATTCCCTATCTAGTGGATAGGCATGATTGACATTTCTTTAATCAGTTTGAATGTCCCCAGGGGAACTCTCCTTTCTTCACTGACAACTCTCCACATGCACATCCGTAACATAAATTTTAGACAATGGGTATGAATTTTAAATTCCATGAAGCAATTTGAAATGTTCTTGGATCAGAGTCACTAAATGCACAGGGTGTGGGTTAACCTGAAGTAGACTTTGGCACAGCAGATAGAAAGCATGACAGGACTTCAGGGAAGTTCAAAGGCTTATGGATAAGATACTCAATGCAGTGTTGATACTTGTGATGTAAGTAGGCCACTCAAAAAGCATTTTCCTAGATGCTGATTTTTTATGGTGTTATACTTACCTAAAAATAGGAAACAAATTTGTATCAGAGGCTTAAGTCTTATATTTCTTTCTGGTAAAGTCAGAAGTACAATTTTCCTTATTTTCCAGAGTCTATAAATATTATTTGCCACTTTAAATGATAATTAATTTTACTACTTGTCCAAAATAGCTATGGAAAAAATATATATATTTGAATTTAAGAAAATTTTTCTTATTAATTATGTGATATATTCCCACATATGCTTCATAGTTAAAGTGAAATTATGAATAATGTTAAATTTTTACACATTTTAAAAATGTGTTTAAAGAAAAAAATTTTTTTTTTGGCTAATAAACTAAGCATGTAGTTTTAAGAGTTTTCTCACAAGATTGTACACTCTGTGCTTCCCTGACATTGTCAATATCCTGTCTTCATTTGCTGACATATAATTCAGTTCAGTTCAGTTGCTCATTCATGTCTGACTCTTTATGACCCCATGGACGGCAGCAAGCCAGCCTCCCTGTCCATCACCAACTCCCGGAGTTTACTCAAACTCGTGTCCATCAAGTAGGTGATGCCATCCAACCATCTCATTCTCTGTTGTCCCCTTCTCCTGCTGTCTTCAATCTTTCCCATCATCAGCTTCTTTTCCAAGGAGCCAATTCTTCACAGCAGATGGCCAAAGTATTGGAGTTTCAGCTTCAACCTCTGTCCTTCCAATGAACATTCAGGACTGATTTCCTTTAGGATGGACGGGTTTGATCTCCTTATAGTACAAGGGACTCTCAAGAGTCTTTTCCAACACCACAGTTCAAAAGCATCAATTCTTCATCTTTCAGCTTTCTTTATGGTCCAACTCTCACATCCATACGTGACTACTGGAAAAACCATAGTAATGACTAGACAGACCTTTGTCTGCAAAGTAATGTCTCTGCTTTTTAATATGCTGTCTAGGTTGGTCATTGCTTTTCTTCCCAGGATCAAGCATATATATAGTAGTGCAGTATACGCTTATATATAGTATATGGCATACAGTATATGTGTATATTGTAGTATATGCACACACTATACATATGGATAGTATATGCATATAGTATGCTAAGTCACTTCAGTCGTGTCCGATCTGTGCGACCCCATAGACGGCAGCCCACCAGGCTCCGCCGTCCCTGGGATTCTCCAGGCAAGAATACTGGAGTGGGTTGCCATTTCCTTCTCCGATGCATGAAAGTGAAAAGTGAAAGTGAAGTCACTCAGTCATGTCCGACTCTTAGCGACCCCATGGACTGTAGCCTACTAGGCTCCTCTGTCCATGGGACTTTGAGGCAAGTGTACTGGAGTGGGTTGCCATTGCCTTCTCTGGCATATAGTATAGGTGTATATACATATATATGGTATAGAGTAAGCATTCAATAAATAATAGTTAATTACAATAGCTAAATACAATACAATACAATGATTAAATAAATACAATAGTTAAATGCAATGTTGGTAACAAATAAAGGCTTTTACATATTCATTTCAAAGGTATTTTCTCATATGAATCTACTTATTTTACTTTATTTTGGTACTACTTTTTGTTACTTACCATAAGCATAAATATTCAAAGTTCTTTCATTATATTTTACTTTTTTTTATTTAAGCACTTGGTAAAGTAATTACAGAGAAATGAAGTTTCTGAGAATATCACATTTAGATTAAGAGCTATATAATACCAGATAATTTTATCTCAGTTTAATTTTATTCTAATGTAAAAGTTAATTTAAATGAATATGATTTTCATATAACAAATCAATGTCCATTCTCATTTGAAAATTTGTAACAACAGTGTTTTACTGATATAACTTTTATTAAAATAAGCAACCTAAATATTTTCAAAAGATTATCTGTACATTAAAATCCTACTTAACAAAGATGTCTGTTTGGTTTTATATTAATATGTAATAATGTTTGCTATGCTATCTACACAATGAAAAATATTCTTCTAATTGTTACTTTGTTTCAAAATATTGTTAACTTTTACTGACAGAGAAGTTATATGGACTACAGCACGCCAGGCTTCCCTGTACTTCACTATCCCAGAATTTCCTCAAACTCACTTCCACTGAGTCATTGGTATTATCCAACCATCTCATTCTCTGTTGCTTCCTTCTCTTCCTGCCCTCAACCTTTTCCAGCATCAGGCTCTTTTCCAAAAAGTCAGCTCTATGCATCAGGTGGCCAAAGTATTGGAGCTTCAGCTTCAACATCAGTCCTTCCAATGAATATTCAGGGTTGATTTCCTTTAGGATTGATTGGTTTGATCTCCTTGCTGTCCAAGGAACTCTCAAGAGTCCTCCAGCACCACAGCTCAATAGCATCAATTCTTCAGTGCTCAGCCTTCTTTATGGTCCAACTCTTAGATTTGCACATGATTACATGGATCACAGCCTTGTGTAACTCTGTGAGGCTATGAGCCATGCTGTGCAGGGCCAGCCAGAATGGATGGGTCATGGTGGACCATTCTGACAAAATGTGGTCCACTGGAGAAGGAAATTGCAAACCACCTCAGCATTCTTACCTTGAGATCCCCATGAACTATATGAAAAAAATAAATAAAAATACTGGAGTGAGTAGCAACTCTCTTTTCCAGGGAGTCTTCCCCACCCCTTCTGGAGAAGGAAATGGCAACCAGTACTCCAGTACTCTTGCCTAGAAAATTCCATGGATGGAGGAGCCTGGTGGGCTACAGTCCATGGGGTCACAAAAAGTCGGACACAATTGAGTGACTTCACTTTCACTTTACAAGGGATATTCCCCACCCAGGAATCAAATCGAAGTCTGCATTGCTGGAAGATTCTTTATCATCTGAGCCACCAGGGAAGCCTGGCTTTGAATATTGCCACACAAAAATACAAAAAAATTAATTGATGTTGAAACACAGAGTTCTGTAATTCAAAATGTCCAGTTGCCTACTCATGTCCGATTCTTTGTGATGCCTTGGACTGCAGCAAGCTAGACCCCTCTGTCCCTCAATATCTCCTGAAGTTTTCCCAAGTTCATGTCCATTGCATCGGTGATGCTATCTAACCATCTCATCCTCTGAGACCTTCTTTTTCTGCACTCAATCTTTCCCAGCATCAGGGACTTTTCCAATGAATCAACTGTTTGCATCAGGTGACCAAAATACTGAAGCTTCAGCTTCAGCATCAGTATTTCCAATGAACATTCAGATCTGATTTCACTTAAGATTGACCAATTTGATCTCCTTGATGTTCAAAGGACTCTCAGGAGTATTCTCCAGCACCACAGTTCGAAGGCATCAATTCTAAGGCATTCTTTATGGTCCAGCTCTCACTACCATATGTGACCTGGGAAGACTGTAGCCGTGGCTATTCTGACCTTTGTCGGCCAAATAATGTCTCTGCTTTTCAACACATTATCTAGGTTTGTCATCACTTTCCTGCCAAGAAGCAATTGTCTTCAGATTTCATGGCTGCAGTCACTGTCTGCAGTGATTTTGGAGCCCAAGAAGAGGAAATCTGTCACTACTTCCACCTTTTCCCTTTCTGTTTGCCATGAAGTAATGGAGACAGATAACATGATCTTAGTTTTTCAATTTTTAGCTTTAAGCTGGCTCTTTCACTGTCCTTCACACACCATCAAGAGGCTCTTTAGTTCCTCTTCACTTTCTGCCATTAGGGTGGTATCATTTGCATATCTGAGGTTGTTGATGTTTCTGTCACCTATCTTGATTCCAGCTTGCAACTCTTCCAATTGATATTTTTCATGATATGCCCAGCCTATAGGTTAAACAAACAAGGTGACAATAAACAGCCCTGTCATATTCCTTTCTCATCCCCGAACCAATCAGTTGTTCCATACAAGGTTGCTTCTTGACCCGCATACAGATTACTCAGGGGATGGGTAAGATGGTCTGGTATTCCCATCTTTTAAAGATCTTTTCACAATTTTTTATGATCCACACAGTCAAAGGCTTTAGCATAGTCGGTGAAACAAGGGTAGATGTTTTTCTGGAATTCCCTTGTTTTCTTCATGATCCACCATATGTTATCAGTTGGATCTCTGGTTCCTCCGCCTTTTCTAAACTCAGCTTGGATGTCTGAAAGTTCTTGGCTTGAGTAATGCTGAAGTTTATCATGCAAGATGCTAAGCATGACTTTACTAGAATGGGAGATGAGTGAAACTGTCCAGTGGTTTGAACACTCTTTAATACTACCTTTCTTGCTTATTGGGATAAGGATTGATCTTTTCCAGTCCAGTGGACACTGCTGGGTCTTCCAAATTTGCTGACATATTGAGTGCAAAACTTTGATAGCATCATCTTTTAGCTCAATTGGTAAAGAATCTGCCTGCAATTCTGGAGACCCTGGTTCGATTCCTGGGTCAGGAAGATCCGCTGGAGAAGGTACAGGCTACCCACCCCAGGATTCTTGGGCTTCTCTTGTGGCTCAACTGTTAAAGAATCTGACTGCAGTGTGGGAGACCTGGATTTGATTGCTGAGTTGGGAAGATCCCCTGGAGAAGGGAAAGAATATCCACTCCAGTATTCTGACCTGGAGAATACCATGTACTGTATAGTCCATGGGGTTGCAAAGAGTCAGACGACTGAACATCTTTCACTTTAAAGTTTTGAATGGCTCTACTGGAATTCCATCTCATTCTTTAGCTTTACTAACAGCACTGCTTCCTAAGGCCTGCTTGACTTTATACTCCAGAATGTTTAGATGTATCTTAAGTCAAGATACTTTCAGATATTTTGTAGTCTAACTCACTTAACTGTTAAAAGTTAGTATCTCAAGTCTTCCCTTGACTCCTCAGTATTATTTTTTTGTCTTAAGAGCAGTTTTCAAACTATCTTTAGGCATAAATAACCCATCCCTTTGTATGAAATGGATTAACATTGCACAAGACACATTAAAGGAAGTACAGCAATATTTTCAGATGATTAATGTATTCCACTTTATTCTGAAAAAAATGGTGGAACTTTATAGTTTCTTGCTCATTGGTCATTTCTGCTTGGCACATCACAATGTATAGTCAAAACTGAATGTATTATATTAAGTTCTAATATGAGGTTCTGAGGTTCTCTCATCACAATAAATGACTCTGTTTTTAAACCCCTGTTCAAAGCTAAAATTCTGGAATTCATCAGTTATTTCTCTTTTTGTTCTTACTTACACCATTCAGATACCAAGTACTGACAATTTTTAATTCATAAGCATCTAACAAATTCATCTCTAGTCATTTGTCTAATAAGGACAATGATCAAATCATCTTTTGCCTAAACTAGTACAACAGACTGTTAAATAGATTTATTTAATTTGAACACTGCTTCAGGATCATCTCTTAAATTATGTCTGCACTACTTTATTTTGTTCTTTGGACTCTCATTGTCCCAAAAAGAATGCAACCTGCTTATAGGGCCTTATATTATGAGGCTTTTGCATTTCTCTCTGAGCTCATCTCTTGTCTTTTATGCATCACACATTTAGAACCCATAAAATCTATACCTCAGATATACTGAGCTATCTTTGCCCAGTAAAGTGACCTGCTGTCTCCTTTTTTTATGCTTTTGCACGTGTATTCTATCCAAAGAATGAGTCTCTTACTGTTCATTTTCATCCTACCTATCCTTCACATTTCTCACTTTTTCTGAGTAATTCACATTTTACCTTCCACGTCTTTCCTTTAAATAGGAATTCCTTTGGAACACTTCTCTGGCTCTAAATTCTACCTATTTTTTTTTTAACCAATATTGCCCTTATCACAATACTTTTTACGCTCTAGTATAATTACCTACTTAAATTGTCCTTCTATCACCCAAATTCCATGAGAGCACAGCTGTGTCTATCGTTTGTTGTGCCTGAATTCCAAAGATTTTACAAAAAGTAGGTAACAGATTCAGTTCAGTTCAGTTCAGTCGCTCAGTCGTGTCCACTCTTTGCGACCCCATGAAAAAATTAAGATGCACTAAAAATATGCAATAAAATCTAATAGCAACCCAAATGTATTAATGAATGTATTATTTGAAAGATTCAAGCTAAGTTAGAGAAATTTTATAAACTGGAAAACAACTAATATGATACTGGAACTTGGGAAGCTACGGGGCGAGTTTCATTATGCTTTCAGGCATCAAGTATCATGGTAAAAGTACACCTTTTTCTAAAAGGAGACATATGGAAGACCATTGGGTGGCATTTTTTAAGTGATTTTTGTGCATAGCTTTTTTTTTTTAACTCATGTGTTATTTTTGGCTGCGCTTTGTTGGGTCTTGGTTGCTGCCTCTAGCTGTGGAGAGCAGGTCTGCTCTCTAGTTTGAGTGACCATGGCGGCGGCTTCCCCTGGAGTGGACCATCGATAGGCTCAAGGGCGGTGGTTCAGCTTAGTTGCCTCCATGCAAGTGGAATCCTCCGAGACCAGGAATTGAACCGGTGTCCCTTGCATTGGCAGGCAGATGTTTAATCGCTGGACCACCAGAGAAGTCCCCTAGCAGCCTTTTTACTCGTCCAACCACACTGCCCTTGAGACACACGCTGTGGACACTCTGGCACAGGGAGGTGGGCAGCCCCACAGCATCTAAACTGGCAGGCCTTTAAAGAGGAGGTAACACATCTTCATAATTAACAAAAAAAGGACGAGTGCAATAATGCAATGTATCATTTTTATTAGGATTAGATTCCAAGCATAAAGTGGTGCTGGGACAAGGCATCTTTAAATTCTTTCACCTTTGTAGGTGAACTGCTCCAATGTTCTTGCATACCATTTGTTCTTAACACAGTTTCATCAGTCTTCTAATAGCTGGTAGATATTGGTCCAAGATTCTGGCAAGATTATGACTTCTTCCTTACACTGTGTAGCCTGTACCTTTTGTACTTGCTGCTTGGAACACTTCTCTGTCTGCATTTTTGGTATCAGCTATTCAGTAATAACTGAAATATCTCTTTCTCAGCAAGGCTTTCTTTGACAGCCTCCTTCTGAAAAATGGTATTCCTGTCTCATATAACCTTGCTGTTTTAAAGCACTTATTTCAGTATATAATTATATTTTAATTAGGTTAATTTCTGCCTTCTCAACTTTTCTATAAAAAAGTCCGTTAGTATAAAAATGCCGTTTTCTTTTGCAGTAGCTTATTGTGAGTCTAATATTGTACTTGAAATTCAGTAGACATTTAGTACACATTTTTTATTAATTTACAATTGAATTAATGCACATAGGAACATAAGCAGAAAGCATTACATTATTGTTTTATTACTTAATCATAATTTTTCTCCTTTGCATTTTGATTGTTGATATTTTAAAATTATGGTGCTATTAAACTGGTATTTGTTGTTGTTGTTCAGTCACTCAGTCATATCTGACTCTTTGCGACTCCATGGACTATAGCATGGCAGGCCTCCCTCTCCTTCACCATCTCATGGAGCCTGCCCAAACTCGTGTCCATTGAGTGATGCCATCCAACCCTCGTCCTCTGTCATCTGCTTTTCATCCTGTCTTCGATCTTTCCCAGCATCAGAGTCTTCTCCGGTGAGTCAGTTCTTCACATCAGATGGCCAAAGTGTTGGAGCTTCAGTTTCAGCATCAGTCCTTCCAATGAATATTCAGGATTTACTTCCTTTAGGATTGACTGGATTGATACTCTTGCAGTCCAAGGGACTCTCAAGAGTCTTCTCCAACACCACAGTTCAAAGCATCAGTTCTTCGGCACTCAGCCTTCTTCATGGTCCAACTCTCATCCATAGATGACCACTGGAAAAACCATAGCTTTGATTAGACAGAACTTTGTTGACAATGTAGGGTCTCTGCTTTATAATATGCTGTTTATACTTGTCATAGCTTTTCTTACAAGGAACAAATATTTTTTAAATTTCATTGCTGCAATCACCATCTCCAGTGATTTTGGAGCCCAAGAATATAAAGTCTGTCATCGTTTCCATTGTTTCCCTATCTATTTGCCATGAAGTGATGGGACTGGATGCCATGATCTTAGTTTTTTGAATGTTGCATTTTAAGCCTGCTTTTTCAGTCTCCACTTTCAATTTCATCAAGAGGCTCTTTAGTTCCTCTTTGCTTTTTGCCATAGGGATGGTGTCATGTGCATATCTGAGGATATTGGTATTTCTCTCTGAAATCTTAATTCCAGCTTGTGCTTCATTGGCCTGGCATTTCTCATGATGTAGTCTGCATATAAGTTAAATAAGCAGGGTGACAATATGCAGACTTGGTGTACTCCTTTCCCAATTTGGATCCAGTCCATTTTTCCAAGTCCAGTTCTAACTGTTGCTTCTTGACCTGCATACAGGTTTCTCAGGAGGCAGGTGAGGTGGTCTGGTATTCCCATCTCTTGAAGAACTTTCCACAGTTTGTTGTAATCCACACAGTCAAACGTTTTAGCATACTCAATTAATCAAAAGTAGATGTTTATCTGTAATTCTCTTGCCTTTTCTATGATCCAGCAGATGTTGGCAATGTTTGATCTCTGGTTCCTCTGCCTTTTCTAAATTCATCTTGAACATTGGAAGTTCTCGTTTCACATACTGTTGAAGCCTAGCTTGGAGATTTGAGGATTACTTTGCTGGCAAAACAATAAACTTTTTATTGCAATTAAAAAATATAAATACAGTTAATACAATTTAATACAGTTTTAAAACAGCTTTACATTTGTAATGTGTCAGTAAATATAGACTGGGAGTCACTGTGCACCAGACACTGTACTGTTTGGAGAGCTCAGACACAGCAATGCTTCTGTTCTTACTTTATTGGTTTATAACTGAGAAATATTTAAGAATGGTAATTGTTATAATAAATTATACCTGTGAATTACATGAGAAGAGCTTGTTTTCATGTTTGATTTCTACAGAATATTGGATTAGGAGCAGGAACCTAAATTTCACATGATGAGAGAAGTAAGTAAAATTGGTTTTACCACCTTGATCAGGAATATAGTTATAAGATGTGCAATTTTACAAAAAGAGTAGTTATGTTGTTATTTTCTGACAATCCTGCTAACTGGTGTTCTTTTCTTTATGCTTTAAAATCAGGTTACATATTTTGGTAATTAAAAGGTTACAATATTCATTAGTTATTAATTAATTTACATCAGCACTTATGACAATAACAAAGTCTCAATAAAGCTTTTGATAATCAGTCATTGTAACTGACATGATACATTTAAATGATGACTTGTGTATCCATTAATGTTGTAGTAGCTGTGACAGTTACACTGTCAATGATAATATTACATTATCCACTGAACTATTTTGCTTCATTTATTTATTTATGCCAATCATGTGCAGATAGCAGTTTAAAGGTACTCTATATAGATTATAGTATATTTTCTTTCTTTAAAAGAGGTATGTCTTGTGAACATTTTTCAAAGATAAATTTTCAGCAAATTCACTTATTAAATAAAACAAACAAATGAATATGGCAGAACAGAAAAAAAAAAAAAAAAAAGACTGACAGATATGGAAATCAAGCTAATGTTTACCAACAAGGGGAGGGAGAGAGAGAGAATGGAATGGAGCAAGACAGGCATGGGGGTTAACAGACACAAGCTATTATGTGTAAAATAAGTAAGTTACAAGGCTATGTTGTGCAGCCCAGTAAACATAGCCAGTATTTTGTAATAGCTTTCAGAGGAGTAGAATCTATTAAAATTTTTGAATCACTGTGTTGTACATCTGAAATTAATGTAATGAGGTAAATCAACTATACTTTAATTAAAAAAAAAAGGAAAAATCAGAGACTGTGTGTACTGGCCAGTTATGGCACAGTCATTTTTTAATAAAAAAAAATGTTTTATTTTTAAAATCTTATTTTTCCTCAGTAAGGGCACAATGTGAAATATAACCTTTTAACACACTTTTAAGTGTACAGTACATTAAGTTGACCTTAAGTGCAATATTGCACACTGGATACCCAAGGTTTTGTCATTATGTTTAACTAAAACTTTAAGCCAGTTTACTAGTAAGTATATACTACACCCTCCCACCAGTCCCTGGCAATGAACATCTTGCTCACTGATTCTGTGAATTTAACAATTTTAGTTACCTCATAGAAGTTCAATCATGAAGTCCTTGTCTTTCTGTGATTGATTCCTTTCACTTACATTTATATCTTCAAGTCTCATCCATGTTGTTGCATAATTGCAAAATTCTCTTCTTTTTTAAGGCTGAATGATGTTCCATGGTATATGCATACCACATTTTCTTTATCTATTTATCCATTGATAGATATTGATGTTATTTCTATAACTTGGCTAGTATAGATAGTGCTGCAATGAACATGCAAGTTCATTGAGCTTGCAAACATCTCTTTGAAAGTCTGATTTCTTTCTTTCTTTCTTTCTTTTTTTTTCTGTGTAAATACAAAGAAGCAGATTTGCTGGATTACACAGTAGTTCATTAGTCAATCCTAAAGGAAATCAGTCCTGAATATTCATCGGAAGCTCTGATGCTGAAGCTGAAGCTCCAATACTTTGGACACCTAATGCAAAGTACTGACTCATTGGAAAAGACCCTGATTCTAGGAAAGATGGAAGGCAGGAGGAGAAAGGGACAAGAAAGGATGAGATGGTTGAATAGCATCACCAGCTTGATGGACATGAGTTTGAGCAAGCTTCAGGTGTGGGTGATAGACAGGGAAGCCTGACATGTTTCAGTACATGGGGTCACAAAGAGTCAGACAGTACTGAGTGACTGAACTGAACTGAGCAGACGGTAGTTCTGTTTTTAAGAAGATGAAAGATTTGTGTACCAAAAACTATGAAAAAATGATGAAATACTTATAGAAGATACAAAGCAAAGGAAAGGCATCTCATCATCATAGATTGAGAGACTTAATACTGTTAAAATACGCTTACCCAAAGTGATACATGGATCAATACAATCCTTGTAGTTCATGGGGTTGCAGAATCAGACATGGCTTAGTGAATGAACAACAATAACAACAAAAAAATCCTCATAGCATTTTTTTTTTCAGAAAGAGAAAAAAATAATTCTATCATTCATATAAAACCACAAAAGACATGGATAACTAAATTAATACTTAGAAGGACAAATCTAGGGGCATCACTCTTCCTGAGTTCAAACTGTATTACAAAATTACAGTAACCAGCAAAACAGTATGACAGATATATAGATATATACAGATATTGACATAAACACAGATATACCGATCAATAGGACAGAATAGATAGCCGAGAATTAAGTTCCTTAATATAGGAGCAATTGATCTGTTACATGGTGCCAAGAATACACAACAGGGAAAGGATAACTTCTTCAACCAATTTGTTCTAGGAAAGCTGGAAATCCACAAACAGAGGAAGGAAACCAGACTTTTACCTTACACTACCATACACAAAATTTAACTCAAAATAGAAAAGACTTGAAACAGCTATAAAACTACTAGAAGAAAACATAAAGGAGAAACTTCATAACATTGGTTTGGCTATGAATTCATTTTCTAATTTAAAAAAATTGTTTTTTTAAAATCACAGTTGGCTTACAATATGTTAGTTTTTTGTGTAGAGCAAAGTGATTCAAGTATATATATATATATATATGTATATATATATATATATATGTATTCTAATTCATATTCTTCTCCACTATGATATTACAGGATCTTGAATATAGTTCTTTGTGCTATACAATAGATCCTTGTTGTTTAGTCACTCTATATATAATAGTTTACATATGCTAATCCAAAATTCCCAATTTATCACTCTCCCCTCTGCTCCTGTGAGCATTCACAAATTTGCTCTCTGTGTCTGTAAGTTTGTTTCTGTTTTGCATATAAGCTCATTTGTGTCATATTTAGATTGCACATATAAGAAATATTGTACAGTAATTGTCTCTCTCTCTAAATTTGGCAATGATTTCATGATGTGACAGCAAAAATGAAGACAACAATAAGAAAAGCAAATAAGTGAGACTACATAAAAGAAAAAAGATTCTACACATCAAATAAAAAAAACAAACAATTGCCAGTGAAAAGGGAGCAGGAGAAACAATATTTGAAAACTACATATAAAATAAGATGTTAATCTTCAAAATATATACAGAATTCCTATAACTAAATAGCAAAAAATGTATTAACCTGATTGAAACATAGGCTGTGGACTCAAGTAGACAATTTTCCAAAGAAGACATAGAAATGGCTAACAAGTGTATGAAAAGGTACTAAGTATCACTAACTATCCAGGAAATAAAAATCAAAACCACAATGAGAACTCAGTCTTTAATAACCTAACACTAGAGATGACCTTCCAATATTTTTCCTTCATTCTACTCTATAAACAAGTTCCTGAGGCCATATCACACCTAAATTGAGAGTGTTAACAATGGAGTGAATACAAGGAGTTAAATGTCATTGAGAGTCATTCCTTAAGTTGTCTATGATAACATCAATGAGACAGCACAGCAGTTGATGCAACCAGGACATTTTGCCAAACTGCTTGAGTTTGCCTAGGTTAAGTCCTAGTTCAATAATTTACTTTCTTTGTGATGCTGGCAAGTTGTTAACATCACCATCACCTTATGTCGCATAGGAATTGTGAAAAGAATAGGTAATAGTTTCTCAATATTGATCCCACTGACATTTTGGACCAGACAATTCTTTCTTGCAGGGGTCTGTGCATTGTAGAATGCTTAATAGCATCCCTGGCTTCTGTTAGATTTCAAGAGCACAACACTTGTATTGACAAACAATAATGTCTCCAGACCCTGTCAAATGTCTCCTCAAGGCAAAACCACCTCCAGTTGAAAAACATTGGTTTAAGAGATATATTGCACTAAGACTATTAAAAGTTGCTGAACAACTAAAAATATTAGTGATTTTTGTAATTGGTTATGACTTTCAGTAATTTTTACTTTAAATCACTGAAATGAAATATGCAGACTCAAAAAAAAATGACAAAAAAAAAAAAAAAAGGCAAAAACAACAACATTTGAGATAGAAGTCAGATCTGATAGGGAAATGGAGTGGAACCCAAGGAGACTTGAATTACTAAGTTTTCATGGACTGTCTATCCAGTTAGCTTCTATGACACTTAGAATTACAGTGATTTCAGTTATTTACATTTTTATCTTTGGTTTAAAGACATTGAAATTTTTTCTCCAAAATGCAAATAATGGGTTCAGTTCAGTTCAGTCACTCAGTCATGTCCGACTCTTTGTGACCCCTTGAACTGTAGCACACCAGGCCTCCCTGTCCATCACCAACTGCTGGAGTTCACCCAAACCCATGTCCATTGAGTCGGTGATGCCATCCAACTATCTCATCCTCTATCGTCCCCTTCTCCTCCTGCCCTCAATATTTCCCAGCATCAGGGTCTTTTCAAATGAATCAACTCTTCACATCAGGTGGCCAAAATATTGGAATTTCAGCTTCAACATCAGTCCCTCCAATGAACACCCAGAACTGATCTCCTTTAGGATGGACTAGTTGGATCCCCTTGCAGTCCAAGGGACTCTCAAGAGTCCTCTCCAACACCACAGTTCAAAAGCATCAATTCTTCTGTGCTCAGCTTTATAGTCCCACTCTCACATCCACACATGACCACTGGAAAAACCATAGCCTTGACTAGAGGGACATTTGTTGACAAAGTGATGTCTGATTTTTAATATGCTATCTAAGTTGGTCATAACTTTCCTTCCAAGGAGTAAGTGCATCTCCAGTGATTTTGGAACCCAGAAAAATAAAGTCAGGTACTGTTTCCACTGTTTCCCCATCTATTTGCCATGAAGTGATGGGATCAGATGCCATGATCTTAGTTTTCTGAATGTTGAGGTTTAAGCCAACTTTTTCACTCTCCTCTTTCACTTTCATCAAGAGACTCTTTAGCTCTTCTTCACTTTCGGCCATAAGGATGGTGCCATCTGCATATCTGAGGTTATTGATATTTCTCCTGGCAATCTTGATTCCAGCTTGTGCTTCTTCCAGCCCAGTGTTTCTCATGATGTACTGTGCATATAAGTTAAATAAGCAGGGTGACAATATACAGCCTTGATGTACTCCTTTTACTATTTGGAACCAGTCTCTTGTTCCATGTCCAGTTCTAACTGTTACTTCCTGACATGCAAAGAGGTTTCTCAAGAGGCAGGTCAGGGGGTCTGGTATGCCCATCTCTTTAAGAATTTTCCACACTTTATTGCAATCCACACAGTCAAAGGCTTTGGCATAGTGAATAAAGCAGAAACAGGTGTTTTTCCGGAACCCTCTTGCTTTTTTGATGACCCAGCAGATGTTGGCAATTTGATCTCTGGTTCCTCTGCCTTTTCTAATGCCAGCTTGAACATCTGGAAGTTCACGGTTCACGTATTGCTGAAGCCTGGCTTGGAGAATTTTAAGCATTGGTTTACTAGCATGTGAGATGAGTGCAATTGTGCGGTAGTTTGAGCATTCTTTGGCATTGCCTTTCTTTGGGATTCGAACAAAACGTACCTTTTCCAGTCCTGTGGCCACTGCTGAATTTTACAAATTTGCTGGCATATTGAGAGCAGCACTTTCACAGCAGCATCTTTTATGATTTGAAATAGCTCAACTGGAATTCCATCACCTCAACTAGCTCTGTTCATAGTGATGTTTCCTAAGGCCCACTTGACTTCACATTCCAGGATGTCTGGCTCTAGGTGAATGATCACACCATTGTTATTATTTGGGTCATGAACATCTTTTTTGTACAGTTCGTCTGTGTATTCTTGCCACCTCTTCTTAATATCTTCTGTTTCTGTTAGGTCCATACCATTTCTGTCCTTTATTGAGCCCATATTTGCATGAAATATTCCCTTGGTATCTCTAATTTTCTTGAAGAGATCTCTAGTCCTTCCCATTCTGTTGTTTTCCTCTATTTCTTTGCATTGATCCCTGAGGGAGGCTTTCTTATCTCTCCTTGGTATTCTTTGGAACTCTGTATTCAAATGGGTATATCTTTCCTTTTCTCCTTTGATTTTTGTTTCTCTTCTTTTCACAGCAATTTGTAAGGCCTCCTCAGACAGCCATTTTGCTGTTTTGCATTTCTTTTTATTGGGGATGGTCTAGATTCCTGTCTCCTGTACATTGTCATGAACCTTCATCCATAGTTTATTGGGCACTCTCTATCAGATCTAGTCCCTTAAATCTGTTTCTCACTTCCACTGTATAGTCATAATGGCTTTGATTTAGGTCTTCCCTGAATGGTCTAGTGGTTTTTCCCACTTTCTACAATTATAGTCTGAATTTGGCAATAAGCAGTTCATGTTCTGAGCCACAGTCAGGTCCTGGTCTTGTTTCTGCTGACTGTATAGAGCTTCTCCATCTTTGGCTGCAAAGAATATAATCAATCTGATTTTCGTGTTGACCATCTGGTGATGTCCATGTGTAGAGTCTTCTCTTGTGTTGTTGGAAGAGGGTGTTTGCTATGACCAGTGTGTCCTCTTGGCAGAACTCTATTAGCCTTTGCCCTGCTTCTTTCCGTACTCCAAGGCCAAATTTGCCTGTTACTCCAGGTGTTTCTTGACTTCCTCCTTTTGCATTCCAGTCTCCTATAAAAAAAAAAAAAAAGGACATATTTTTTTGGGTGTTAGTTCTAGAAGGTCTTGTAGATCTTCATAGAACCATTTCAGTTTAGCTTCTTCAGCATTACTGGTTAGGGTATAGACCTTGAATACCATGATGTTGAGTGGTTTGCCTTGGAAATGAACAATCTGTCGTTTTTGAGATGCATCCAAGTACTGCATTTCGGATTCTTTTGTTGACTATGATGACTACTCCATTTCTTCTAAGGGATTCCTGCCCAAAGTAGTAGATATAATGGTCATCTGAGTTAAATTCACCTATTTCAGTCCATCTTAGCTCACTGATTCCTAGAATGTCGATGTTCACTCTTGCTATCTCCTATTTGACTACTTCCAATTTGCCTTGATTCATGGACGAAACATTCCAGGTGCCTATGCAATATTGCTTTTTACAGCATCGGACCTTGCTTCTATCACCAGTCCCATCCACAACTGGGTTTGTTTTTGCTTTGTCTCTATCCCTTCATTCTTTCTGGAGTTATGTATCCACTGATCTCCTGTAGCATGCTGGATAATGTAAAACAAATAATACAGTGAATAAGAATACATGAGTGATTTTTAAATATTTTTATAAAAAATATACTCAAATTTGACTATAAAATGTTATGCTCATCTCTTTAGAGGTTATGAATACTGCACACTGAGAGACCTTGAGTGTGAGGAAATTAAAGTTTTAACTTGAAAATTTAAGTCACTAATTGTGGGAAACAGAGAAAAAGAGAGTGAAAGTTACAGAAAATCAGTATACAGAAATAGTATATTAGCCATCTTGAGGGAAGGGTGCTAGTTAGAATTATAAATATGCCTAATACTTTTTGAAGAGAAATCTGACATTAGAAAATATTTTAATCAGGCATTAAGTTACTCAATTCAATCAAATGTCGTAATGTTTGTGAAAGTATTTCTTTTCAAAATTTGAATATGTGCTTACGTAAGAGTTGATGATAATACAAATAGTGAAAATGTCACAGCCAAAGCAGTTTTTACTAGTAATTTATTGTGTAGGTGTAAGAGGATGTTATTAAGATTTACCAAATATGTACTGCAGCTGATGTCTATAATAAAAATGCCTTGCTTATTGAAAGAGCCCAGTTCTGAAGCAATGACACTCCTCTTCATATCCTAAGTGAATAAAAGAAGAAAGGAGATACATAAATATTTTGGGAGGAGTGTTGATTATATAACTTGTCAAAAAATGCATCTCTCAGATGTTTCATCTACTGACATCATGAAGGTCAACCCCAGGCCTTGGGCATCTATACATGGGCATAATTGGCACTAACAAGAAATGTAAATTTTGTTCTCTGCCTTGCCTTCTTCTGATAAAATGTGCTTTTGCTCCATTCATATACATCTTATATTAACTGTTTCCCATATTTTCAATCAAATTCTTTCTTGGCCTTATTCTTTAATGGTCATTTTCAGTTTATTTTATTTTTTAAAGATTTAAGATTCCATTTTTTTGATACTCTCTTAGAAAAATAATCTCCTAGAGAAACGTTTTCTTTGTATCACATATTTTATCTATCTATTCAATTAATTACTTGATTACAAATACTATCAAAGTCCTATTATCAGGGTAGTTCAGGATTCAAAGATCAGTAAGACGTTGCTGCTGTTCTCAAAAAATAATGAAGCAGTGTATTTTTATACTGACAACCATAATACAATCAGGAAACACTTGTTTACTTGCTATAAAAAAGGAAACAGTGGCATACTGATAATACACTTGGTTGGTAGAATACAGGATGGGGCAATTTGCTGTTGAAATGGGTTGTAGATAACAGTTATTATTTAATCAGAAAGAGATGAAAGGATTATCATTTCCAGCAGAATTATGAGCACATATAAAGATATTGTGTGTGTTCAGATAAGGGTAAATTGCAGGAAAGGTAGTTGTGAAATGATAGGCTGAAGAAGGTAAGTTCCCAGATTATCCTGAATGATCATAAAAGCCAGTAGTCCAGTCTATAAAAATCTATTAATATTTCAGTGATTTTTCTTGCTGTGAACCCAATCTTCATCTTTGTTCTTGAACACACTTTGTAGAATCCCTTTTACTCTCTATACTCCCTATAACTGCCACAACATAGTACCGCAGACTGAGTGACTTAGAACAGGAGAATATGGAGGTTAGAAGACTAAAATTAAGATGTCGGCGGGGCCAGTCTCCCTCTGAAGGGTCAGGAGAATAATTCTTCCTCGCCTCCTCCTGTTGTCTCAAGGTAACTGGCAATCCTTGGTATCCGGGGTTTCTGGCAGCATAATTCTTGTTTCTAGCACTGTCATTGGAGAAGGAAATGGCTACCCACTCTAGTATTCTTGCCTGGAAAATCCCATGGAGGGAGAATCCTGATGGGCTACAGTTCATGGGGTCACAAGAGTCTGGCACAGCTGAGTGACTAACACTTTCACTCTCCTAGGTATCTGTGCATCTCTCCTTTCAGTATGTGAATTTCCTTTTCCTCTCTCTTATTAATTGATCAATGGATTTAGGGCCCACCTTCCCCAGGTGGTGCAAGTGGCAAAGAATCTGTTTGCCAATGTCTGAGACGTGGGAGATGCAGGTTCGATCCCTGGGTTGCGGAGATCCCCTGGAGGAGGAAATGGCAACCCACTCGAGTATTCTTGCCTTCAAAGTCCCATGGAGAGAAAAGCCTGATGGGCTACAGTTCACGGGGTCTTAAAGAGTTGAACAGGACTGAACACACACGCATACTCACTAATCCAATATGACTCATGCCTGATGACTACACCTGCAAAGATCTTATTTCCAGGTTGCATTCACAAGTATCTGTGGCTACAACCTCAGCATATCATTCTGAGAAATAAAATTCAACCCAGGATTCTCTCTTAAAATTAACATGTAAATCCATGGCTAATTCATGTCAATGTATGGCAAAAACCACTACAATATTGTAAAGTAATTAGCCTCCAACTAATAAAAATAAATGGAAAATAAAATAAAATAAAATTAACTTAAGTATATTTCCTGTGGAGACCCACAGTTATATTTTAAAGTTATCACTAACCAGTGAGTGCATTCTCAGTTGATTTAGTTGTATCCAACTCTTTGGGACCCCATGGACTATAGCCCACCAGGTTCTTCTACCCATGGGATTCTCCAGGCAAGAATACTGGAGTGGGTTGCCATCTCTTCTTTAGGGGATCCTCCCCACCCAGGAATCTCCTGTGTCTCTTGCATTGTAGATGAATTCTTTTCTGCTAACCACAGGGGAAGCCCAGTCAGTAAGACCACAGACTTTTATTTCTCTGGTGTGGTAAAGGGTACCATTTTTAAAGCAAATCATTCACCAATATATACTATGTATACAAATAGGTTTTATAGTTTATTAAACAGATAATGCATTATGTACTAGCCCCTAAATCAATCCCTGGGAACAAAATGACAGACAAGAATGTTTGTCAAATAAATAACTACTCTCTTATGAAAATAATAAATCCATAATTAATTATGTGTGCCTTTATTATGTGTTATCTCAAAAACTGTTTTAAATTATGCAGATATGACATTTTTTTTTGTTGTTTACTTACTAAGTCATGTCCAACTCTTTTGCAACCCCATGGACTGTAGCCCTCCAAGCTCCTCTGTTCATGGGCTTTCCCAGGCAAGAATACTCGAGTGGGTTGCCATTTCCTTCCCAATGCCAGGATCGAACCCATAGTTCCTGCTATGACTCGCATTGAGGTAAATTCTTTACCACTGAGCTACTGGGGAAGCCCAGATATATGTGTGTCTGTGTGTGTGTGTATGTATGTGTGTGTGTGTGTGTATATATAAAATATTTGCATGCAGAGATAAGACTGGAATCAAGAATTACTGTTTTTGTTTGGTTTCTAAGTTGTGCCCTACTCTTTCCGACCCCATGGACTGTAACCCTCCAGGCTCCTCTGTCCATGGCATCTCCCAGGCAAGAAATACTGGAGTGGGTTGCTATTTCCTCCTGCAGGGGATCTTCTCCACCCAAGGATCGAACCCACATTTCCTGCATTGGTATGCAAATTCTTTACCACAAGACTAAAACATTACTTGATGTTGTATATTAGTTTTTCTTTTACAGATGCTACTGCTTCTTATTCATCATTTTCTGAGACTGTTGTTTCATTATGCTCAAAATCACAGTATCTCCATTTATTTTATACCTACTATAATAGATGGCATATATAATTCTTTCTACCATGGTAGAAATAATTACATAATTCTTTTTCCTCAACTTACCTTTTGGGAAACTGAAATATTTAGATATAAGAATTGGATTTCTACTCTTCTGGCACATTCCAGCATCATTTTGGATTGATTAAGGCATATTTCAGGCTGTGCTAGCTTGCAAGCAGATCTCAGATCACACCATGTTGGCAGGCATCTAGCTAGGCTGTATGTAAAGCCTACTGATCTCTCTAGTTCTATTCTTAACCCCCTACACGTTACAACTTCACAAAGAATTGAGGAGTCACATGAGGAACAGATTGCAAACATAAAACTTCTACACATGTGCTCGATGAACACTACAAGTGGAGGAAGGCCAGGTGTTGGAGCTATGCTGTTGCGGAACAGCCGGCACCATGCACGTGGCAGATGCGTGAGAATAGAATCAAGGGTGCTTTGGCTGTAGGGGCAGAGCTTTAGGATGGGTAAGGAGAAGTGTATCAGGGGTATGTACTGAATACAGTGCCTCTGTGTGTGTGTGTTAGTCATTCAGTCATCTCCGACTCTCTGCGACCCCATGGAGCCCACCAGGCTCCTCTGTCCATGGAATTCTCCAGGCAAAGATACTGGAGTGGTTTGCCATTTCCTCCTCCAGGAAAATGCCTCTACAGTAAACTAAAAGGATGTGTCTTCAATTACTATAGTCTTTCCCTCCTCTTTTCTTTATCATGAGATTATTCCAAGTTTTATATTCCCATGCAAAGAGTGAGGATATTTGTGACTTAGGAAACATTTCTTATAGTGCCTTAGAAACCCATTATCTTCTGGGCTGTAAATTCACTAATAGAATTCATTTTTGAGAAAGCTGAACATTATTTCCCATGAATAAATATGACAGTGTAAGGTATACAAGGTTTACGCTACAAATAGAGAGACAAAACCGTAGGAATAAATGCTTTTCACTTTTAAATTCAATTTTCTTCCCATGTACTATCAAGTGGATTTTTTAGCCTTGTGACAAAGTAGAGATGCAAAAGAGGGAAAATACCCAGACATGTTCTTTGGTTATCTTTTTGAATTGACAAAGAATTTTCTTCTAAAGTTTTGATCATCAATTACCAACAACACATCCTTTAGTAACAATCTGCTATAGACTCTATTTAAGGAAAGCTTCACTCCATTTAAAAATAATTTTGAATTTATAGTCCAAAGTAATTTGTTTGCAAAGTAAATTTGGTTAAACTCATTATTTTAAAAGCTGTTATTTTTAAAATATAAACAAAAATTCAGCAAATTTTCCACTTATTCCATACTATCATTAAGTATTTAAGACTTTTAAATAGCTTTAAACATGGTATTCATTAGCTCAGGGATCTGATTAAACAAAATCTTCAAAAATTGGACAAGGGAACACTTTATCAGATAAAAAATAATGTGTAAGGCAAATCACCCATGCTAACAAAAAAGTAATTAAGAACTCCCCTGGTGTTAATGGAGTTCTCTGACTGACATATGTAGAATAAGAAGTGATAGGAAACCAAATGTCAGTGTACAGGAAAGGCTGAAACCAAGTAGGCTGCATAAAACTTGCAAACAGCACCATAAATTAGGGGACTTACACTTGTCAGCCTCAGACAATAAATCTGGGACCTCAGATTGGTTGGGAACTAGTGAATCCTTTTCCTTTCATCTGGAAAAAAAAAATGTACAAAGTAATATACTTACTGCTTAACGACTGAAAAAAGAAAATAATGCAAGCAAATATTTTATAAGAGCAAAATAATGATTATTTTTAGGCATTCTAAAAACACAAGAGTAAAACTAATAATAGAAAACATTCTTGTATTTTGGGGGGAGGTAGATATTTTATAGGAATTATATTAAATTACAGGATAATGACCTCTTCCTCACTTCGTGATAACTGGGAAAACATATTTTAAGAAAATGTTGATACAGTTTGGAATTTTTTCATGTGTATTACTTACCAATTAAATAAAATAAACATCCTTGACCTAATTCGGTTTGAGATATAGTTCTGTGTATGCTGATTTCCAGATGCATATAATCTAAAAATAGATAAATGCTATTTATTCAGAAACTGAATGAAACCTATAATACATGAATTTAAAATAATGTTTTTAAAATGTGGAATTAGACATGTATTATATCTAACCTAGCTCAAACTTCATTTATTTCATAAAAAAGCTCTCACAGAGGACAAGGGACATGAAAAACTTAAGAGTAATTATGGATATCATCAATATTCAAGAGATCTAATTCCAAAATCGAGAAGATAATGGTAAAGACAGGGAGTCCTATAAAAGATGACCTTCCATATTTAGTAGCTTTGAAAGCTTCTGATTCCATATATAACAAGTTTTGGAATTGCCACTGCATTCTAATACCAAGTGAAAAGCTAAATAGACTGAAAAAATAAACAACTCTTCTTGGATTCCAAAGAAAGTGAAGGATACAGGAAAAATCTCTGTGACTGGAGAGACAGACAGGCAAATAGAGGGGGCTGTAATTTTCTAGAACAGCAGAATCAATGCAGTGAAAAGCACCTTGACAGCCAATGTCAGTGTAGGAAAATCTAACCTCTAATTGATAATGTACTGGAGGCCCAGGCTGATCAACTCTGAGAGTTTAAAACTCCAAAGAGATCCATTCGTGGGGGTATAGGGCACAATATTGTGTGGTTTACCTCTAGGAGCTCATGCAAGTTCCAATAGTAAATACTGGAGAAAAATCCCTTTGTGTTTCCAGCAATGGAAGGAGAACAGTAACCATTTTGCACTACACTGGAACATTAAAAAACAGAAAAAACAAGGCCTGCTCTCTGGGGAAACTAGTTAACTAGAACTCATACTACTGGGGCATTGTGAGTCAAATTGACCCAGGAAATGAAAATTCCCATCTCCAGTTCACTTCAGTCATTTTGTCCCACCTAAAGGGAGAGAAAAAAACTGAGAAACAGTTGTGATTCAGTGGCATAGGCTCACTAAAAGACTGAGACCCTATCAGGGGGCTGTAGAACTCTGCCTCTGCCCACACAGCCAGACATCAAGTTACTAAGGCCTACTCACAGCAGCTCCTTTTACCTGGGACATCAAGTCTGGCTATCAGGAAAACTTATGAGGCATACCAAAAAAAAAAAAAAAAAAAGCAATAAGACCAAAGCACAATTTGAAGGGAAAAAGCAATGATCAGAACCAGAGAAGGCAAGGATATTAGAATGATCACACAACTATGATAGATATGATAAGGGCTCTAATGGAAAAATGGACATTATGCAAGAACAAATGGGTGGTATAAATAGAAAGATAGAAATCCTAAGACCAAAAAATAAATTTAAAAAAATATTAGAAAAGAAGTGCATTTGATGACCTTATTAGTAGACTGGATACAGCTGAGGAATGTCTCTGAGATAGATGATATATCAATAGAATAATCAAAAGCCAAAAAGCAAAGACAAAAAAGAATGAAAACAAAACAAAACAAAGCATAGAGAAGAATATCCAAGGTTGGTGTTTTTGCTGCTATTGTTTAGTCACTGAGTCATGTTCAACTCGTTGCAACTTCATGGACTGCAGCATGCCAGGCTCCCCGGTCTCTCACTATCTCCTGGAGTTTCCTCAACTCATGTCCTTTGAGTCGGTGTTTCCATCACCATCTCATCCTGTCACCCCCTTATTCGCCTACCCTCAACCTTTCCTAGCATCAAGGCCTTTTCCAGTGTTAGAGCTTCAGCTTCAACATCAGTCCTTCCAGTGAATATGCAGCATTGGTTTCCTTTAGGAGTGACTGGCTTGATCCCCATGCTGTCCAAGGGACTCATAAGGGTCTTCTACAGCACCACATTTCAATCGTATTTTTCTTCAGTTCTCAGACTTCTTTATGGTCCAATTCTAACAGTCTTACATAACTACTGGAAAAACCAAAGTTTGACAATACAGATCTTTGTCGGCAAAGTGATGTCACTGATTTTTAATATGCTAGGCAGTTTGTTACAGGTTTTCTTTCAAGGTGCAACGGTCTTTATTTTTTCATTTATTTTTATTGGTTGGAGGCTAATTACTTTACAATATTGCAGTGGTTTTTGCCATACATTGACATGAATCAACCATGGATTTGCATGTGTTCCCCATCCTGATCTCCCCTCCCGCCTCCCTCCCCATCCCATCCCTCTGGGTCTTCCCAGTGCACCAGCCCCGAGCATTTGTCTCATGCATCCAACCTGGGCGGGTGATCTGTTTCACCCTTGATAGTATACTTGTTTCAACGCTATTCTCTCAGAATATCCCACCCTTGCCTTCTCCCACAGAGGCCAAAAGTCTGTTCTGGACATCTGTGTCTCTTTTTCTGTTTTGCATATAGGGTTATTGTTACCACCTTTTTAACTTCCATATATATGTGTTAGTATACTGTATTGGTGTTTATCTTTCTGGCTTACTTCACTCTGTATAATGGGCTCCAGTTTCATCCATCTCATTAGAACTGATTCAAATGAATTCTTTTTAACGGCTGAGTAATATTCCATGGTGTATATGTACCATAGCTTCCTTATCCATTCATCTGCTGATGGGCATCTAGGTTGCTTCCATGTCCTGGCTATTATAAACAGTGCTGCTATGAACATTGGGGTGCACGTGTCTCTTTCAGATCTAGTTTCCTCAGTGTGTATGCCCAGAAGTGGGATTGCTGGGTCATATGGCAGTTCTATTTCCAGTTTTTTAAGAAATCTCCACACTGTTTTCCATAGCGGCTGTACTAGTTTGCATTCCCACCAACAGTGTAAGAGGGTTCCCTTTTCTCCACACCCTCTCCAGCATTTATTGCTTGTAGACTTTTGGATAGCAGCCATCCTGACTGGGGTGTAATGGTACCTCGTTGTGGTTTTGATTTGCATTACTCTGATGATGAGTGATGTTGAGCATCTTTTCATGTGTTTGTTAGTCATCTGTATGTCTTCTTTGGAGAAATGTCTGTTTAGTTCTTTGGCCCATTTTTTGATTGGGTCATTTATTTTTCTGGAATTGAGCTTCAGGTGTTGCTTGTATATTTTTGAGATTAATCCTTTGTCTGTTGCTTCATTTGCTATTATTTTCTCCCAATCTGAGGGCTGTCTTTTCACCTTACTTGTAGTTTCCTTTGTAGTGCAAAAGCTTTTAAGTTTCATTAGGTCCCATTTGTTTATTTTTGCTTTTATTTCCAATATTCTGGGAGTGGGTCATAGAGGATCTTGCTGTGATTTATGTCGGAGAGTGTTTTGCCTATGTTCTCCTCTAGGAGTTTTATAGTTTCTGGTCTTACATTTAGATCTTTAATCCATTTTGAGTTTATTTTTGTGTATGGTGTTAGAAGGTGTTCTAGTTTCATTCTTTTACAAGTGGTTGACCAGTTTTCCCAGCACCACTTGTTAAAGAGGTTGTCTTTTTTCCATTGTGTATCCTTGCCTCCTTTGTCGAAGATAAGGTGTCCATAGGTACATGGATTTATCTCTGGGCTTTCTATTCTGTTCCATTGATCTATATTTCTGTCTTTGTGCCAGTACCATACTGTCTTGATGACTGTGGCTTTGTAGTAGAGTCTGAAGTCAGGCAGGTTGATTCCTCCAGTCCCATTCCTCTTTCTCAAGATTGCTTTGGCTATTCGAGGTTTTTTGTATTTCCATACAAATTGTGAAATTATTTGTTCTAGTTCTCTGAAAAATACCACAACGGTCTTTAATTTCATGTCTGCAGTCACAATACTGAAGAAAATAGAATCTGTCACTTTCCATTTTTTCCCCATCTATTTGTCATGAAGTGATGGGACCTGATACCATAATCTTTGTTTTCTGAATGTTGAGTTTTAAGCCAGCTTTTTCACTGTCCTCTTTTACCTTCATTAAGTGCCTCTTTAGTTCATTTTCATTTTCTTCCATAAGGGTGGTGTCATCTGCATATCTGAGGTTGTTGATATTTCTCCTGGCAATCTTGATTCCACCTTGTGAGTCCTTCAGCCTGGCATTTCACATGATGTAATCTGCATATAAGTTAAAAATAAGCAAGGTGATAATATACAGCCTTGACATACTCCTTTCACAGTTTTGACCAGTCCGTTGTTCCATGTCTGGTTTTAATTGTTGCTTCTTGCCTTCCATACTGGTTTCTCAGGAGGCAGGTAAGGTGGTCTGGTATTTCCATCTCTTTAAGAATTTTCCACAGTTTGTTGTGATCCACACAGTCAAAGACTTCAGCATATCAAAGAAGCAGAAGTAGATGTTTTTCTGGATTTTGCTTGCTGTTCCTATGTTCCAGTGGATGTTGGCAATTTGATTTCTGATTCCTCTGCCTTTTCTTCATGTACTGTTGAAGCCTAGCTTGAACGATTTTGAACATTACCTTATGAGCATGTAAAATGAGTGTGACTGTGAGGTAATTTGAATATTCTTTGGCTTTGCCTTTCTTTGGGATTAGAATGAAAAGTGACGTTTTCCAGTCCTGTGACCACTGCTGAGCTTTCAAAAATTGCTGGCATGTTGAGTGCAGCACTTTACCAGAATCATCTTTTAGGACTTGAAATAGGTCAGCTGGAGTTCCAACACCTCTCCTAGCTTTATTTGTTGTAAGGAGGGTGGGGCAACTACAAATGATGTAGTGACATTAATAACATACCTATAAGCAAGAATATCAGAACAAAAAGACAGATGGAAAGGAAAGAAGGAAGGTAAAAAGGAAAGAAGGAAGGAAGGAAAGAGGAAATATTTGAAACAATAGTGGCTGAGAATATCCTTAAATTAATGTCACAGAACAAACCACAGATAACCAAGTAGGATAAATGCAAAAAAAAACAAAAAAACAAAAAAAACACTTCAGAGTGCCATTTTCAAAAATGCAGAAAAAGATTAGAAAAAAAATCCTGAAAGAAGTTGGAAGGAACACAAACACACATTACTTCTAGAGCAACAAAGGTAAGAATTATATCCAACATCTCACATACGAATCAAGCAAGAACACGTTGAGAAAGAAAAATCTATTTAGAATTTTAGGTAGATGTGGCCTGTTAAAATTGCTTAAAAAGTAAGGAAGAAATAAAGACTTTCTCAGACAAAAATTGAAGGAATTTTTGGCTTAGACTCGCCTTGTAGAAAGTGTTGAAAGAAGTTCTATAGTGAAAAAAGAAATTATTAGAAGCTTGGAATAGCATAAAGAAAGAGCAGGGGTATCAATCAGGAAAAAGTGAAAATAAAATTAAAGCTGTTATTTTTATTATTCTTAATAGATTTGACAGATAATATTTGTTCAAAACAGCAATAATACTAATGTATCCATTATCTTTGCTATGTATTTATCTTATCTACATATGGACATAATTATAGAATGTGCATATTATATTATATATTTATGTCAATTCAGTTCAGTTCAGTCACTCAATTGTGTCTCACTCTTTGCGAACCCATATACAGTAGCACACTGGGCCTCCCTGTCCATCACCAACTCCCAGAGTTTCCTCAAACTCATGTCCAGTTCGTGATGCCATCACTGTTGTTGCCGTTTCCTCCCGCCTTCAATCTTTCCAAGCATCAGGGTCATTTCAAACAAGTCAGTTCTTTGCATCAGGTGGGCAAAGTATTGGAGTTTCATCTTCAGCACCTGTCCTTCCAATGAACACCCAGGACTGATCTCCTTTAGGATGGACTGGTTGGATCTCCTTGCAGTCCAAGGGACTCTCAAGAGTCTTCTCCAACGCCACAGTTCAAAAGCATCAATTTTTCTGGGCTCAGCTTTCTTTATAGTCCAACTCTCACATCCATAAATGATCACTGGAAAATCATAGCCTTGATAGACAGACTTTTGTTGACAGTAATGTCTCCGCTAATATGTTATGTAGGTTAGTCATAACTTTCCTTCCAAGGAGTAAGCGTCTTTTAATTTCATGGCTGCAGTCACCATTTGCAGTGATTTTGGGTCCAAAAAAATAAAGTCTGCCTCTGTTTCTGTTTCCCCATCTATTGGCCATGAAGTGATAGGACCAGATGCCATGATCTCAGTTTTCTGAATCTTGAGCTTTAAGCCAACATTTTTACTCTCCTCTTTCACTTTCACCAAGAAGCTCTTCAGTTCTTCTTCACTTTCTGCCATAAGGTTTGTGCTATCTGCATATTTGAGGTTATTGATATTTCTCCCAGCAATCTTGATTCCAGCTTGTGCTTCCTCCAGCCCAGCGTTTCTCATGATATACTCTGCGCTAAGTTAAATAAGCAGGGTGACAATATACAGCCTTGACGTACTCCTTTCCCGATTTGGAACCAGTCTGTTGCTCCATGTCCAGTTCTAACTGTTGCTTCCTGACCTGCATACAGGTTTCTCAAAGGGCAGGTCAGGCGGTCTGGTATTCCCATCTCTTTCAGAATTTTCCACAGTTTATTGTGATCCACACAGTCAAAGGCTTTGGCATAGTCAATAAAGCAGAAGTAGATGTTTTTCTGTAACTCTCTTGCTTTTTTGATGATCCAGCAGATGTTGCCAATTTGATCTCTGGTTCCTCTGCCTTTCCTGAAACCAACTTGAACATCTGGAAGTTCACGGTTCATGTACTGTTGTAGCCTGGCTTGGAGAACTTTGAACACCACCTTGCTAGCATGTGAAATGAGTGCAATTGTGCAGTAGTTTGAGCATTCTTTGGTACTGCCTTTCTTAGGGATTAGAATGAAAACTGGCCTTTTCCAGTCCTGTGGCCTCTGATGAGTTTTCCAAATTTGCTGGCATATTGAGTGCAGCACTTTCACAGCATCATCTTTTAAGGTTTGAAATAGCTCAACTGGAATTCCATCACCTCCACTAGCTTTGTTTGTAGAGATGCTTCCTAAGGCCCACTTGACTTTGCATTCCCAGATGTCTGGCTCTAGGTGACTGATCACACTATTGTGATTTTCTGGGTCATGAAGTTCTTTTTTGTACAATTTTCTGTTATTCTTGCCATCTTCTTGATATTTTCTGTTTCTGTTAAGTCCATACCATTTCTGTCATTTATTGTGCCCAATTTCATGAAATGGTCCCTTGGTATCTCTAATTTGCTTGAAGAGATCTCTAGTCTTTCCCATTCCATTGTTTTCCTTTGTTTCTTTGCATTGATCACTGAGGAAGGCTTTCTTACCTCTCCTCGCTATTCTATGGAACTATGCATTAGGGTGAAAGGTGGGTCTACCTTTCCTTTTCTCATTTGCCTTTCCCTTCTCTTCTTTTCTCAGCTATTTGTAAGGCCTCCTCTGGCATCCTCATACATTTATGTAAAAACATGCAAATATACAAACATATATATAGGAAATGAATGATAGCAATGATACAAGGGATGGTTGGGAGGAATTACGATTATTATTACAAGATTCTTGCCCTACACAAGAAATGATATAGTATTATTTGAATTCAAAATGATAGTTCCCAGAATCTCAGTTTCTGAGAATGAATAGAATCAACAGGCATAATGCAAAGAGAGATCAACTCCAGGAATCAACATCCATGTTATTGCCCCAGAGTTCAGATCTGAAGATTAGTCTCTTGTGGGAAGTAATGAGAAAAATCAAGGCTCAAAAAGAATTCTAGTGAGAGAGATGGGTTTTGTAAGTTCAACTATACTTATATGCATTCCTGAATGCATTTAAGGGTTAGTTCATGTCTTAGAACCAGGGCAGTACCTGTGAGGCTGGTTGACCACAGCTCAGTCTTAATGCTAAAATTAAGATATTAGGGACCCATAGTGTATATATTTTTCCTAGGCATTAACTTTTTAGTACATTTTGTATTCCACCTGCAAAGTTAAAAATTAACCACATGAATACCTCAAGTAGCATGTATAAATTATGGGGAAAATGCAAAGTTGAGAGTCAAAAACAATGCAATTTACGAGATCATTATTTTTTGACATCACTTTAGCATAAATGGGGAGTGGAAAAATTAATTAAATTGGAATTTTATATATTTCCTTTAAAGAAAAATAATGATAATTTCACCTATGCATGTGTGCTGCTGTGTCTGACACATTGTGACACCATGGACTCTTGCCTGCCAGGCTCCTTTGTCCATGGAATTTTGCAAGTAAGAATACTGGAGCGCATTGCCATTTCCTACTCCAGGGGGATTTTCCTACCCCAAGGATAGGAAAATCTATGTCTTCCACATTTCCTGCATTGCAGATAGATTTGTTACCACTGAGCCACCAGGGAAACCCGTTTTATACTAGTTATTACCAAAAAAATTCTGCAAATTACTCTTTGGGGTTTTTCAGTGGGAAAATGCAGTTAATTCAATAGCTGGTATTTTCAAGAACTGTTTTGGTATTATATAAAAATTCATGTTTTCTTTCGTACTATGAAATTCAACACATACTAATTTAATTGCATTTAAAAACATAGAAATTGAAAAAACTGAATAATTAAAATTTTTGAATTTTTAGATACACATTGTGGTGATAAATGCAACATTTGTATATTTTTAAAATAAATATCAGTTCAGTTCAGTCTCTCAGTCATGTCCAACTTTACGACCCCATAGACTGTTGCACGCCAAGCTTCTCTGTCTATCACCAACTCCTGGAGCTTGCTCAAACTCATGTCCATCCAGGTGGTAATACCATCCAACCATCTCATCCTCTGCCTTCCCCTTCTCCTTCTGCCTTCAATCCCTCCCAGCATCAGGGTCTTTTCTAATGAGTCAGTTCTTCCCATCAGTTGGCCAAAGGACTGGAGTTTCAGCTTCAGCATCAGTCCTTCCAATGATTATTCAGGACTGATTTCCTTTAGGATGGACTGGTTGGATCTCCTTGTAGTCCAAGGGACTCTCAAGAATCTTCTCCAACATCACAGTTCAAAAGCATCAATTCTTCAGCACTCAGTTTTCTTTGTAGCGCAAAACTAACATCCATACCTGACTACTGGAAAACCATAGCCTTGATTAGACAGGACTTTGTCAGCAAAGTAATGTCTCTGCTTTTTAATATACTATCTAGTTTTGTCAGCACTTTCCCTCATATGTATATATTTATATTATATATATAATATACATATATATGTGTGTGTGTATGTATATATATGTATATGTATGTATGTATATATATAATATATAAAACAAATTATATATAACAAAATATATTTTGCTATAAATACAACATTTGATATATAATACAGAATAAATATTTCAATGAGATACTAGCAGTTTAACTTGACCTCTACCTGATGGGAAGAACTGACTCATGTGAAAAGACCCTGATGCTGGGAAAGATTAGGGGGCAAGAGGAGAAGGGGGTGATAGAGGATGAGATGGTAGGAGGGCATCACCAACTCAGTGAATTTGAGTGGCAATAGTGAAGGAAAGGGAAGCCTGACATTCTACAGTCCATGGGGTCACAAAGAGTCAGACACGACTTATCTACTAGACAACAACCACCACTAAAAATATAGTAATTCTTGTCACTGTTACCTGCTAATCTTCTCTTGAATCCTCTAAGTTTCATTCAATCTTCTCCGTTATCCTTTCTAGCAAGCAAGTATCCTTGAATACTTAGAAAATTAGAAGAGTATTTTAGCTGCTTTTTGCGGTATTTATGTTTTTATTTTTCCTTTTCAAGATATTTAGTCTCCACCTGTACATAGAGTCCTTATGTAAAACAAGTTTTTCTTATGCAAAAATATACGGGGCTTCCCTGATAGCTTAGTTGGTAAAGAATCAAGTCATTTCATTCTCCGGCTGAAGCCCTACAGTCTTAAATCACAAACTTGTCTAGAGAGACCCTTGAAAAGGAAAAATGCTGTTTATTTTTCCAGCCTCATCACAAGTACCACATATGTCTTTCTTCCTCTTAATTAAATCTGTTATTTATCTGGGTATGTCACTTCCTCTGAGGATTCTTCCATGCCGCGACCTACACAGTAGATTGGGTTTGGCATCCCATAATCTGGCTATTATTGACCCATACTCTTAGTAGTGGTTTTCCTTGCTTTTATCTCGCTAGCTGATATGTTTCATGGAGGCAGAGACTACGTCTGCTATGTTTGAATTGGAGTCTGCGAGCCAAGTATAAAGTTTTTGAATAAGAGAATAGCATTTTTTTAAATAATAAAGTTTTAATAACTTGTTTCCATTCTCTGTGCACATATTCTGGAATATTCTTTCCCTCTAATATACCTGACTAACTTTTTTTATCCATAGGCTTCAGCTTAAATGCTATTTCTTCAGAGTCGTTCTCTGGATCATGAAATGAAATACAGCCTTCTATAATAGACTATTAAAATACGGCATAATTTCCCAACATACCACAGATCATGTTTTGCAATATATATTTATTCCATTGAGTATTTGGCAGTGTCTGCTTCTCTCACTACAAGTCTTTAACTGTGGCAAAAGGGATTTTTTTTTTAATTTTTCTCCACTATTTTAGTCAAGGTTGCACAGAATGAAATGTGTGCTCAAAAAGGATTTGTTTAGTAAAAGGTGAATGGAGAGTTTTTGTTTGGTTTTGCTAGTTTTGTTTTCCTTGGGACTTGTTTTTATTTTATGTCTTGATTTATCAGAAATAAAATAGGCCAACATGACAAGCGCTGGTTACTTCCAGTTTCTAGTTCATGAAGTCACAAACCTGGAAAACGTTGCTGCAGAAAATGCATTTTAATATTGACAGGATAAATACAAAGAGTTTGGGGGTCTGTTTAATCAGACATTTACATCAGAGAAGTAATTTTTCCTATTTGCATTTTGTTTCACTAGCAAAATATTGTTTGAAAAGGTCTATTTCTTATTTTCCAAGTTTTCATACAATAGACACATGTATCACTCAACAGTTAATGATGTTTTTACCACAACTTTATGGACAAACTGATTCAGGGTTACTCCTTTGTGGTCTCTGTGTCTGGAAATCAAACATACAAGCGGACATTGATGCTTATTTTGCTTGCATCCTAGTGCAAACTGTAAATTTTCCAGCTCATTTATGCAAAGTAAAGATTACCTCAGATCTGGAAGTTAGATTCGATTAGCATTTCACTAAAGATCAGCATGCAAGGTGAGTAATGTCTCTTCTCTAGCAGATTAGTAAGCAATATGTATTCTCTGGATAATGATAAGTGTAACTTTTCTGAGGCCACCTTCAAGGAGACCTATGCAAGAAAAACAGTCATTTCTGGCAGTTAACAAATGCATAATTTATTTATAGTGATTTAGGAATTTTAGTCAGATAGAATTTTTTTTTTTTTTTTAAGAATGGTAACTCTTACACATTTGCATCTGGAGAAATAAGTTTTACACAAACAGTTTTAATAATGTTCCTGCAGGAGTACAAATAGGATTTAACAATAGGAATGAATTTAAAATGGTCATCTATTATTAATACTGAATATATAAACCCTATTAAGGAAGAGCATGAATAGCTTAATAAGACACTATGCTATGGATATGGATATGTCAATAACTCTCAAGTGATTGGTATATTCATCCATTCTTCGTTAAAAATGCATGGCTATTTAATTCCAAACAAACTCAACTATGAACAGTATGTTTTAGAAAAAGAGGCAAGCCTTTTAATAACAGGTTTGTTTGTTTATTTTTAACATAATTTATCAGTGATACTTTTGTTGCAAAATATCTTCACAGCAACTGGAAATGTATTAAAGATTTATAGCCATTTCCCTTTCGAGGAATGTTTACATGAGATGCACTTTAAAACGCTAAAGAATAACAAAGTTAAGGCAGAGATGTGTCCTTGAAAGTGCTATTGTATAAACAAACTCAGCCTTTACATTTGCACCACAACAGCTTTCATTTGGCAAGGAAAAGTTTTTATCCAATTTTAAGTTATTTAACCCTTAAAAATTTAACTTAATATCATTATACTCACTGAAGTATAAGTGAATTTACCTAGTGACTGTTTAGGCTAAGAGAGAATGGAAATTAATGGTTGGGTTCCTAGTGATCCAATTTAATATAAGATTGAAAGTATACGGAGAGCAATATCAGCAAAATAAGGAGAGAATGTGAAATGAAATAACAAACACTAGGAAAAGAGCAAGATGATAGTGAAAAGCTAGAACAGGGGAAACTTAAAGGCATATGCTTTTTTTTTTTTTTCCTGTTCTGAAACCATATTCTATATTTGTCAGATTTTCTTACAGCTAAGGTAGTTATGACAGATTGTTGTTCCCCATTATATGAAAGATTATACTAATATAAACCTATCATGTGGAATGTTTAGCCAAATATAGAGTTTATTTTTATAAACTCTTTTAAAATGGTTATATAACAACTGAGTCATTTTAATCAATTAAAACCAATCATATAATCATAAATTACCAAGCTATTTCCCTATTCTGGGACATTTGATAGAATATCCAGTTTTAAAAGGTTATATTAACTTTGTTGATGCTTAATTTAAGCTAAAACATAATACAATATCTTAAAATATTCATTCACTCATTCAAAGTATTTATTAAAAATCAATTGCATTCCTTTCCTGTTTTAATGACAGGAAATACAGTAATGATGAAACAGACACAAGTCCTGATCTGCTAAAGCTTAAAGGAAATCTGCTAAAGTTAAAGCTTAAAGTAGAAAAAGGCACTGAAGCAACAATCAGTTACACACAAAATGATGAACTGCAATTATCTATCTATAGAAAATATAGAATAGCATGAGGATTAACAAAGTTAGACTGGCACTCAAGGAAGGCATGCCAGAGGAATTTATACACAAGGTAAGATCTGAAAAACAAATACTGATAGAAAGTTAACAATAAATAGTGCAGGGCACTGCATTAAAGGAAGCATCATGTGCCTCTATCCAGATATGATACAAGAGCTTAATGGATTCAATCATCTAAAAGTAAACAAGCATGCCTGGAAATTAGTGAGGGTACTAAAACTAATGCAGAATGAGACAAGAGAGTTTCTAGATCATGAAGGGGCTTGGCAAATCTTAGGAATTTGAATTTAGTATCATGCTAATTGAGGGGCCCATAAAGAATTTTGAGAAGGAAAACAATGTGCATTTCTTTTCATTTTGAAAACAAAAGTTAGCTTCAGGAGAATGGAATGGGGGAGCAGTGTGGGCTGAAAATGAAGACACAATCAGCAGGCATCACTGTCAAGAATTAATTGTAGATTAAATTAGAGAAATCACAGTTGCAGATAAGAATATTGGATATATTTGAAATATATTTTCAAGTTAAGTAAGCATAACTTGCTAGTTGACAGATAATGAAAAAAGAAGAGTCTTAGAGACCTGCTTTCTGTTTGCAACAAACAGCTGAATGACATCATAATTTATAGACCAGACACTTTGAAGAAAAATAAACTTTATGGGAAATATCAAGAAATGCATTTAGGATATATTTTGCCTAAAGTCCATTGAAACATCTGAGTGGAAATATCCAGCAGTTAGCTGGAGACAAGTTAGAAGTCAGGATAGTTTTGGACTCCAGGTATATTAGCTGACTGCCATGGTTTATATGTATCTGAATATATTGGAAGAAGAGAAGAAGAGGGGAGAACAAGAGAGAGAGAATCTAAAGCAAGAGAGATTTTTGGGGAAGGATGAGTGGGAAAAGCACATCATGTGAAATGCTGGGCTGGATGAAGCACAAACTGGAATCAAGATTGCTGGGAGAAATTTAAGTAACATCAGATATGCAGATGACACCACCCTTATGGCCAAAAGTGAAGAACTAAAAACCCTCTTGATGAAATTGAAAGAGGAGAGTGAAAAAGTTGGCTTAAAGTTCAACATTTAGAAAACTAAGATCATGACATCCAATCCCATCACTTCATGGCAATTAAATGGGGAAACAATGGAAACAGTGACAGACTTTATTTTGGGGGGCTGTAAAATCACTGCAGATGGTGACACCGGCCATGAAATTAAAAGACATTTGCTTTTTGGAAGAAAAGTTATGAGCAACCTAGACAGCATATTAAAGACAGAGACATTACTTTGCCAACAAAGGTCTGTCTAGTCAAAGCTATGGTTTTTCCAGTGGTCACATATGGATGTGAGAGTTGGACTATAAAGAAGCTGAGCCCAGAAAAATTGATGCTTTTGAACTGTGGTGTTGGAGAAGACTCTTGAGAGTCCCTTGGAAGTGCAAGGAGATCCAAAGTCAATCCTAAAGGAAATCAGTCCTGAATATTCATTGGAAGGACTGATGCTGAAGCTGAAACTCCAATACTTTGGCCACCTGATGCGAAGAACTGACTCATTAAAAAAGACCGTGATGCTGGGAAAGATTGAAGGCAGGAAGAGAAGGGGATGACAGAGGATGAGATGGTTGGATGGCATCACCAACTCGATGGACATGAGTTTAAGTAAGCTCCAGGAGGTGGAAATGGACAGGGAAACCTGGTGCACTGTAGTCCATGGGTCACAAAGAGTCAGACATGACTGAGCAATTGAACTGAACTGAACTGAGTGGAAAATTGTGGTGAATTCTGCACAGAGGTCATGCATGCATACTAAGTTGATTTAGTTGTGTTTGACTATTCATGACTCCATGGGCTGTAGCCTGCTAGTCTCCTCTGTCCATGGGATTCTCCATGAAAGAATACTGGAGTGGATTGTCATATCAAGTGTGATCCTCTTAAAAACCATGCAAGTGTCAAGAAGAGAGTGTAAGGAAAAAAAGTGTAATATTTTCTTCCTCCCAAGAAAAGAATTTCAATTTAGACTCAAATATTTGAAAACTGAAGTCATTCTAAAATTAAAATCATATCAAAAATTAGGTAAACATCTCTTTGGGTTAGGAACAATTCCTACCTGTGAGTAGGTCTGTAACAACAGATGAAAGTTTGTTCCAAAAGTAGAACACTGAAACCAGAAGATCAGTCAATATTAGAATTGAACTGGGAAGCTTAATTTACACAAAGGAAGAAAACTGAACTTGTGGAGTCAATCTGTGATATTGGAGATAAGTTTGAAAAATGAGAGCTTCCAATTTCTCTTAGGTTGAAAAAGCTGAAGATAGTATTTTCATCACAGGAAACAAAATGAGTAAACACTGGTCAAGCTAAAATATCATTTCTTTCGAGTCCATCAGAAATCTGAGATCACAAAAAAGCCATGTAACCTAAAGCTCAAGAAAAGGGCAAGTCCTTCTGAAGAATAATGGAACATGCCAATCATCTCAACTGTGGTGAAAGATGAGGAAACGAATGTCTGTGTGGCCTCAATAAAATTTAATCAGCTACTTATAAAGAGCTGCAGAGCACTAAGCAGCTTAGCTTTTCAGTCATAAATAACTGAGATGATTGTATACCTGTTTCTATAGCTTGACTGCACAAAACAGCTAATAGTCTATTAAAAATTAAACAACACACATAAAAAAACAAGAGGAGCCAACCTACTATAAAGAAACAAAGTGAAAAATACTAGGTTGATAAATTAAAATAACAATAATAAAAATATTAAAGTATGCAGTGGGAAATGTGGACACCATGAGTGAATATAGGAGAATGTCTTAGCCTAGATTTTCTAGTGAAACAGACCCAATAGAATATATTGGTTATAAGAAATCCAATGTGTTATAAAAAGTCAAATCAATATATTTATGTAAAATATATCAATACAGTTCAGTTCAGTCACTCAGTTGTAACCAACTCTTTGCAACCCCATAGACTGCAGCACACCAGGCTTCCCTGTCCATCACCATGTCCAGGAGCTTACTTAAACTCATGTCCATCGAGTTGGTGATGCCATCCAACCATCTCATCCTCTGTCATCCCCTTCTCCTCCCACCTTCAATATTTGCAAGCAAATGGGTCTTTTCCAGTGAGTCATTTCTTCACATCAGGTGGCCAAAGTATTGAAGCTTCAGTTTCAGCATCAGTCCTTCCAATGAATATTCAGGACTGATTTCCTTTAAGATTGACTGGTTGGATCTCCTTGCAGTCCAAGGGACTCTCGAGAATCTTCTCCAGTTCAAATCTTCTCGCAGTTCAAAGCATCAATTCTTCAGCACTCAGTCCAACTCTCACATCCACACGTGACTACTGGAAAAACCAAAGCTTTGACTAGACGGACATTTGTCAGCAAAGTAATGTCTCTGTTTTTTAATATGTTGTCTTGGTTGGTCACTGTTTTTCTTCCAAGGAGCAAGCATCTTTTAATTTCATGGCTATAGTCACTGTCTACATGATTTTGGAGCCCAAGAAAATAAAGTCTGCTACTGTTTCCAGTGTTTCCCCATCTTTTTGCCACGAACCGATGGGACCATATGCCATGATCTTAGTTTTTGGACCATTGAGTTTTATGCCAGCTTTTTAACTCTCCTCTTTCACTTTTATCAAGAGACCGTTACTTCCTGTTTGCTTTCTGCCATAAGGATGGTGTCATATGCATATCTGAGGTTATTGATGTTTCTCCCTGAAATCTTAATTTTGGTTTTTTGCTTCATCTAGCCCAGCATTTCAAATGATGTACTCTTCATATAAGTTTAATAAGCATGGTGACAATATACAGCCTTGACATATTCCTTTCCCAATTTTGAACCAGACTGTTGTTGCTTGTCCAGTTCTAATTCTTGCTTCTTGACCTGCATACAGATATCTCAGGAGGCAGGTAAAGTGGTTAGGTATTTCCATCTCTTTAAGAATGATCTCTGTTCAATTCCAAAGTGAACTGTTCAATGTCATAGTAGTTGAAGTCTATGCCCCAACCACTAATGCCCAAGAAGGTGAAGTTGAACAGTTCTATGAGAACCTATAAGACCTTCTAGAACTAACACCAAAAAAATACGTCATTTTCATAAAACGGGACTGGAATGCAAAAGTAGGAAAGCAAGAGATATCTGGAGTAGCAGACAAGCTTGGCCTTGTAGTACAAAATGAAGCATGGCAAAGGCTAACAGAGTTTTTGCCAAGAGAACACCCTGACCATAGCAAACACCCTCTTACAACACAGGAGCTGACTCTTTACATGGACATCACCAGATTATCAACACTGAAATCAGATCGATTATATTTTTTGCAGCCAAAGATGGAAAAGCTCTATTCAGTCAGCAAAAACAAGACCAGGATCTGACTGTGGCTCAGAATACAAATTCCTTATTTCAAAATTCAGATTTAAATTGAAAAAAAGCAGGGAAAACCACTAGACAATACAAGAATGACCTAAATCAGATCCCTCACAGCTGTACAGCGGAAGTGACAAATAGATTCAAGGGATTTGATCTGATAGACAAAGTGCCTGAGAGCTATGGATGGAGATTCATAACACTGTACAGGAGGCAGCGATCCAAACCATCCCCAAGGGGAAGAAAGGCAAAAGGCAAAATTGCTGTCTGGCCTCACAAATAGCTGAGAAGAGAAGAGAAGTGAAAGGCAAAGGAGAAAAAAATGGTATACCCATCTGAATGCAGAGTTCCAAAGAAACAGCAGGGAACAATAATAAAGCCTTCTTAAGTGAGCAGTGCAAACAAATAGAGGAAAACAATAGAATGGAAAGACTAAAGATCTCTCCAAGAAAATTAGAGATATAAAGGGAACATATCACGCAAAGATAGGCACAATAATGGACAGAAGTGATACGGACCTAACAGAAGCAAAGGATATTAAGAAGATGTGGCAAGAATACATAGAAGAACTATACAAAAAAGATCTTCATGATCCAGATAACCATGACAGTGTGATCACTCATCTAGGGCCAGACATCCTGGTGTGTGAAGTCAAATGTGCCTTTGGAAGCATCACAATGAACAAAGCTAGTGGAGGTGATGGAATTCCAACTGAGCTATTTCAAATCCTAAAAGACGATGCTGTTCAAGCACTGCACTCAATATGCCAGCAAGTTTGGAAACTCAGTAGTGGCCACAGGACTGGAAAAGGTCAAATTTCATTCCAATCCTTAAAAAAGGCAATGCCATAGATTGTTCAAACTACCACACAATTGCACTCATCTCACATTATAGCAAAGTAATGCTCAAAATTCTCCAAGCTAGGCTTCAACAGTATGTGAACAGAGAACATCCAGATGTTCAAGTTGGATTTAAAAAGTCAGAGGAACCAGAGATAAAATTGCCAACATCCATTGGATCATAGAAAAAGCAAGAAAATTCCAGAAAAACATCTATTTCTGCTTCATTGACTACACTAAAGCCTTTTACTGTGAGGATGACAAACCTAGACAGCGTATTAAACAGCAGAGACATCACTTTGCTGACTAAGATCTGTATAGTCAAAGCTATGGTTTTTCCAATAGTCATGTATGGATATGGGTGTTGGACCATAAAGAAGGATGAATGCCAAATAATTGATATTTTTGAATTGTGTGCTGGAGAGGACTCTTGAGAGTCCCTTAGGCTACAAGGAGATCAAGCCAGTCGATCATAAAGGAAATCAATCCTGAATATTCATTGGGAGGACTTATGCTGAAGCTGAAGCTCCAATACTTTGGCCACCTGATGTGAAGAGCTGTCTCATTGGAAAAGACCCTGATGCTCGGAAAGATTGAAAGCAGGAGAACAAGGCGAGTGGCAGAGGATGAGATGGTTGGATAGCATTACTGACTTCATGGACGTGAGTTTGAGTAAACTCTGTGGGATGGTAAATGACAGGGAAGCGTGCCTCGCTGCAGTCCATGGGGTTGGAAAGAGTCAGGTACAAATTAGTGACTGAACCACAACAATAAGAAAGAGCAAGAGAGAGAATAAGACACCCAAGAGCCCTAGTACAATCCCAGAGGGAAAGAGAAATAGAATGGAATAGACAAAATACCTGAAGAGTTAACAGCCAGTATATTGCCTCAGATTGACCTAATTGCCTTTATAATAAAGCTTTATTCTCTTCATATGGCATTTCAATGTCTCTCTTTTGCTTTCAATAGTATCTTTCTTTTACTCTGAATTTTAAACATTTATCACCTTATTCTCACTTTATATCCAAGCTATATTTCCAGTTATACTAACTCCAGCACTCAGTACATTAGTAACCCAGTTATCTCAAGTTTCAGAAATGTTCTTTTGCAGCTTATGTATCTGTACATGAAGATTTCTTTTCTTAAAATCCTCATCGACACCCAAGTCAACCTAAATCATATCCAAGATTTTGTTGAAGGTTACTTTTATCAGAGGCCTTCTCCAACTTCTAGGCTATTTTATTATGTTCCCATAAGACCGCCAACTTATTTTTCTCATAACATTCTTAGTAATTTATTATAATGTTTACTTTTCTTATGCATGTTTTCCTAAGTATGAAGTAAATCTCCTGAGTTTAATGAATGCATTGTAGTTTCATGTATTTTCCTGTGCAGTTCAATGACCTGAGCATGGAAGATACTTTCACAAGATAAATGTTCATCAACTTTATAAATGACTTATTTAATAAAATAAAAATGATACACTTAATGTTAGTAACAAAGAAAATATGACTGGCTCACAGACTTTAGTATGGTGTTTATGAACAGTTGTTTCTTTTGTTATTACATTTGGATGTTATCCTTTTTGAATTTATTCTTTTATGATCAGCACACTTGTAGATTCATAACTTGCAAAAATCTAGGCATCAAAAGTTTAGAATAAAAAAAGCAATTTCACAGGGCTTAACTGTTTATGAAAACACAAGTTAGCAGATATTGTAAATCACCCATAGAATGTAAAAATTTTCCCAGAGCACAGTCTAACTGTGCTGAAGAGGGCTGTAGATATAACTTGTAGCAAACTGTTCAAAGCAGACTCTATTAATCTTAATTTTTACTGTTGCATTTATCAGAATTAACACATGAAAGATTATATATGTGAACTATTTATATGATAATGAAATTGTTTAAAATTTGTAGTATGCACAAATCAAACATTTCTATTTGCTTTCTTTATTGCTATGCTTATTTTGTTATATTTGTGACTTGTAATTTATTTTCATATTCCATATTTATGAATAGGAAGTCATAATCTATATAAACTATATTCACACAAGATACTGTATTATAAAGATTTTGTTAGTCTTTTGCTGATGTATTTGTCTCCTTCTTTAATATATTGTAAATATATGCTCTAAATAATGGTGTATATTGCTACATTCCAAACAGACACATACTACATATGTAATTCTAAATGAACTAGGAATTTGGTCTAGTCATTGTTGAGAACATTTTTAACACATTCAGACATTCTGTGGCTAAAGATTTTGAATTAGGAAAGAACCCCAGAATTGGAAGATAATAAAAATCTGACAAAAATGAAGTTCTTTTTTTTCTGTATTCTGGAATTTAAAAACTGATCGCTATACATATTTTATCTTTCTATAAAATTGTAATTTTTGAGTAGCTTCCCAAGTATTAGAATACTGCCCTTTCTGCTTATAACTTGAAAAATGCTACCTATTTGGAAATTCAATATTTTGAAAGTGTTATCTCAATAAGATATATTATTTCTTCCCAGAATCTTGATTTTTCCTGAAAATCTTTGAGTAAGCACTTGTAAAGTTTCTAATATTTATTTATATTACATACGTTCTTTGAGTTGCCCTGCTGGCTTAGATGATAAAGACTCAGCATGCAACATGGGAGACCAGGATTCAATCTCTGGGTTGAGAAGATCCCCTTGAAAAGGAAATTGCAACCTATTGCAGTATTCTTGCCTGGAAAATCTTATGGACAGAGGAGCCTAGCAGGCTACAGTCCATGGGGTCGTGAAGAGTCAGACACGACTGAGCGACTAACATACACACATATCTTTTTTATTAATTTCTACCTTTTCTTATTCATGTAAACTTAAATCTTAAAACCCAATTTTTTTTTTCCTTTGGACTGTACATGTCTTAATGTAATAAAATCACATGAGAAATTGTTCACCAATTTACTTGTTCTCAAAACCTGCTTAGCTTTTGTGTATTTTGTAATATAAATCTCCAGGTTTTGCTCAATTACATTATTTAAATTCTGATTATATGTATATGTATATATCTACTGTGTTAAATTTGAATTTATAACTAAACACCTAGTAAATACAGCTTTGATGTACTCTTTTTCCTATCTACAACCAGTTTGTTGTTCCATGTCCAGTTCTAACTGTTGCAGACAGTGATTGCAGCCATGAAATTGAAAGACACTTACTCCTTGGAAGGAAAGTTATGACCAACCTAGATAGCATATTAAAAAGCAGAGACATTACCGTCAACAAAGGTCTGTCTAGTCAAGGCTATGGTTTTTCCAGTGGTCATGTATGGATGGGACAGTTGGACTGTGAAGAAAGCTGAGCCCAGAAGAGTTGATGCTTTTGAACTGTGGTGTTGGAGAAGACTCTTGTGAGTCCCTTGGACTGCAAGGAGATCCAACCAGTGCATCCTAAAGGACATTAGTCCTGGGTGTTCATTGGAAGGACTGATGTTGAAGCTGAAATTCCAGGACTTTGGCCACCTGATGCGAAGAGCTGACTCATTTGAAAAGACCCTGATGCTGGGAAAGATTGAGGGCAGGAGGAGAAGGGGATGACAGAGGATGAGATGGTTGGATGGCATCACTGACTCAATGGACATGAGTTTGAGTAAACTCCGGGAGTTGGTGATGGACAGGGAGGCCTGGCATGTTGCAGTGCATGGGGTCACAAAGAGTTGGACACGACTGAGAGACTGAACTGAACCTTGTAAATATATTATACTTTATTTAAGTTATTATTGACAACTAAAAATCATACATATTTAAGATATGGAACTTGATATCTTGACATTGTGAAATAATAATGATAAATCTATTTAACATTGCCTTTTGGAAGTTTGCTGTGTGCCTGTGGACTTTTACAAAAGACCTACATTAGAGTCTATTATCACTAAAAGGAAATTCAAAGATTTTTGCTTTCATGAAGAAAGGCAAAAATTTAAAAAAAAGCAACTTCACACTACCAATCTCTTTTACAGGAGATGATGTATATATTTTAATGGTACTCTCTAAATAGGTTCACCAGTATGGTTTTTCTAGATTCCATATACATGAATTAATACCCAATATTTGTTTTTCACTTTCTGACTTACTTTCCTCTGTATATAGGCTCTGGTTAAACCACCTCAGTTCAACTGACTCAAATTCATCCCTTTTTATGGCTGAAATATATTCCATTTATTTATCCATTCATCTGTTGATAGACAATAACATAGGGAGCTCAATCTGGTGCTCTGCAATGGTCTAGAGGGTGAAATATGGGATGCTTTGGAAACAGGCTGAAGAGCAAGGGGATACTTAATCTTGAGCCTTATAAGTATACTTATATCCTTATATAAGCTGATTCGTGCTTTTGTATACCAGAAACCACGAGAACATTGCAAAACACTTATCCTCCAATGAAAAAATTAAAAGTAGAATTCAGTGGTTGTTTTGTAATGAGCCTATAGAGACAGCACACACCCAAAAGGAAAGTGGAACTGCTAAACTTCTTCTGTTGGAACTACACTCAGCATCTCAGCCTCAAACCTTCATAGCCTTGAACTGTGAATGTCAGCCTCTGTGCTTGATCTCAATTTACTCTGTGCAGCCGTTAGCAAGATGTGGCCTAAAGTAATCAACTTTTCACTTTATTCCATATTGGTTTAAGAAAGGTTCCATAGGAACTCTCTACCTTTGAATAGTAGGGGAAACATATCTATCCATCATCACACATAAATGCCATTTACTTTCTCTCTCCCTCCTTCTATCCATCCTTCCCTCCACTCCTGGTCTCTCTTTTTTCTTTTCCTTCTTCCTTCCTTCCTTTCTTTCTTCTCTGTCTTTCTTTTTTGTTTCCACATTTAAGATCTACCCTCCAAGCAGATTTCAAGTATTCATTGCAATGTTAACTATAATCAATCAAAATCACATTTCACATTAGATATGGAATGTATTCATCTTGCATAACTGACACCTTGACTCCTTGATCAACATCTTCCCTATTCTTCCTCCCAATAGCCTCTGAAATCTACCATTCTATTCTATGCTTTTAGAGTTTAACTATTTTAGGTTCCTCATATATGAGATAGTGTAGTATTTGTCTTTTTGTGTCTGGCTTATTTCACTCAGCATAATTCCCTCATGGTCCACTCAAGTTGTCCCAAATGATAGGATTTCCTTATTCACCATGACTAAATGATATTCTACTGTAAATACATTCCACATTTTCTTTATCCTTTCATCCATCAATGGACATTTAGGTTTATTTCTATCTATTGGTTATTGTGATTAATGCTGAAATGAACAGAGAGTGCAGATATCTCTTTGGGATCCTGATTTCATTTCCTTTGTGTATATACCTGGAAAATAAAGTAATTCTAATTTTAGTTGTTTGAGTATTATCATATTATTTTCCATAGTGACCATATAAAAACACCTTCCTTGTGCCTTAAGGTTTTTCTATATGTATGATCATTTCATCTGCAAACAGTTTACTTCTTTTCTGATTGGAATCCATTTTAGTTATTTTTCTTGTCTAATTATCCTTGTTAGAACTTCTGGTACTTTGTTAAGAAGACGATGTTAGAGTGCGTTTCCTTGCTTTATTTTGTGTCTTGCAGGTAAAAGTTTTCATTAATATATTATCTGTGTTTGTTTCATACCTGGCCTTTATTGTGTTTGGAAACATTTCTTCTATACCTATTTTGTTGACAGTTTAATCATGAATGGATGTTGGACTTTGTTATTTACTTCCTCTGCTTCTATTGAGGTGACAGTGTGTTTTTTCAAATTTCATTTTGTTACTGTGTTGTATTGTACTGATTAGTTTGTATATGTTTGAACAGCTCTTGGATTCCTGGAATAAATCACACTTGGTCATGGTATATGATCCTTTTAATGTGCTGTTGGAGTCTATCTGCTACTTAATATTAAGTACCAATTACCTCCACAAAGTTTTTTTTCTTTTTTTTTTTTCATATAAAACCACATTCTGATTTTGAGGTGGCCATGAGTTTTGAGAGACACTAATTAACCCAGTACACTATCTAATCAATTTTGGAGGCAAATGACAAGATCCTGTGTGGTAGGATTTAATGATCCTAAACAAATGTTTATCTTCCATGTATGCATAATCACTAGTTTTACCCTGCATCTTACTTTGAGGTCATTTTGAATATTTTAAGTGTCAAGATTTTATAAATATAACTATGAGCTGGACAGCATTAACTTGTACATAAACATGATTTATATGAAGATTTGTACATATTTAGTAGCAAATAAATCCCAGCTTTCTATGATCAAAAAGAGTCTTAAGCCCCATTCAAGCTGAGTGATCATAGAAAGCTGGAATTTATTTGCTAATAAATATGCACATATGAGAATAGGGTATAAAGAACAAACTTGGAAGTAAATAAAAAACATATCATAAATGAAAGATATGAAGAAGTGTGATCCAAAATTTTTAGAAATGCCCATGACTTTAAAAATCTAGCGGTTAGCAAGGAAAGCATGAGCTTCCTTCTAGATTCAATGGAACAAGGAACATGGTGCCTCTGTAGGACTTGATGATCTGCAATATATTTCCTGAGTAAGTAGCAACTGAAGGATGACTATATTTCACACAGATCAGGGGGAAGTCTAGCTACAGGAACTAGCTTTGGATAAAGTTTCTGTTTTTTTTTTTATTTATATGAATAGATAATTAAAATTAGATGTATTTGTTTGCTAACTATTCAATGTCTACCTTGAGGCTCTTCGATCCTTTTTTTCTCTTTATTTTCTTTCCTTTCACTAATATCCATTTGATTACTATATGCTAGGAAGTGTCTAGGTGTTAGCGGTACAGTACCGAGCAAAACCTGCGCCATTCCAGTTAAATATTGTGTTTACAATCTACAAAAAATGTTCTACTTAGAGAAGTGTTAGATTGTCAGAATAGAAAATTTATAAAGTAAAAATTGTTCTAGGAAAAGCATGTGATTGTTTGAAAATACAGGAAAAATGAAATAAAGCAAAATGTGTTTATAGAGATTATATTGATATGTATTAGCTTGAACTGGGCTTAAGATGCTAAACATACTACTTATTTAAATGATTATAGCATGTTTCTCAGATTAAAAAGTGCAACTAGCAATGTCTTAGTTATATAACATTAAGATGTTGTACTGCAAGAATGTATTTGACTTTAAAATGTTAGCAGCATTCAGTACTACTTATTAGAGTAGTAACAACTTGGGAAGGAAATGCTATGAAAAAAGAAATGTGGCAGAACCAAGTTGAAGCTAATGAGTATGTTATGAAAGCTTTTCTAAGGATGTAAAAATGGGGAACTGGTCAATATCATAATTAAAGAAACAAACATATAATAAAAATAATGAATTATGTTTTAAACTCTCTAAAACAGATTGTTCCAGGAACTCAACTTTGAGATTTAAGCAATATTCCATAGTGGGACCACAATCTCAATTATACCATAAAGGAAGAAAACTTTCATTTATGTGATATGTTAATAGATTTATTGTAGCTCTTCTTTTTAAATTTTATTTATTGGAGTAAGAACAGTTGACATGATATTCACCATCTTAAAATTTTAAGTATATGATACAGTGTTATTAACTAAGGGCATAGATCTGTGCAGCAAATCTCTAGAGTTCATTCATGTTGCATAACTGACACTTTATAACTCATGAATAGTAATTATTCATTTCTCCCACCCCAGTCCCTGGCAACCAACATTCTACTCTCTGCTTCTATGAGTTAGCCTATTTGCAGTACCCTATAGAAGTGGAATAATACGCTATTTGTTTTTCTGTGACTAGCTTATTTAACACAGCATAATATCCTACAGATTCATCCACATTATTGCTTATTGCAGAATTTCTTTCTTTCATTAAGGATAAATAGCATTCCATCATACATATATACCACCATTTCCCCCTTTTTACATTGATGGCCATTTACATTGTTTCCACCTACTGGCTATTGTGGATAATGTTGCAGTGAACACGGAAATAAAAATATCTCCTTGTTTTGATTTTAATTATTTTGGGTGAAGACACAAAATGAGATTGCTGGATCATATGGTATTTCTCTTTTTAATTTCTTGAGGAACCTCCATACAGCTTCTATTGTGGTTACACTGTTCTATCAACACTGTATAGAAGCTTTTTGATATGCAAATTCAACACAATCACTATCAAAATCCCAAAGGCATTCTTTACAAAATAGAATAAAATCATAAGATTTATATGGAAACACAAAGGTATCCCAAATAGCCTAAAATATTGAAAAAGTAAAACACAACTGAAGGCACTGTACTTTCTGATTTCAAAATATATTACAAAAAATACGGTAATTCAGAGAATATGGTACCAGCATAAAGACAGACCCAGAGAGCATTAGAACAGAATAGAGTCCAGAGATAGAACCACATCTCCCTGGTCAACTGATATTTGACATTGCCTCAAGAATATAAAATTGAGAAAGTATAGATACTTCAGTAAATGGTGTTGAGAACACTGGATATTTACATATAAGTAAATGAGATTGGACTTATTTTACTTTTTTTTTTTTTTTACTTTTCATGCTGCATAGACATCAACTCAGAATGGATTACACACTTAGATGTAAGCCCTGAAACTGTAAACCTCCTACAAGAAACCATGAGCAATAAGCTTCATGACATTGGCCTTGAATGTCATGTGACACCAAAAAGCAAAGGCATTTCTTCTTAAATTGTTGTCAGAAGATTTTTTCAGAACACCTGATAGACAAAATTTGGTGAGCTATTCCATTGAAAATACTGTCCATCAATATTACTTAGACACATTAATTATATGACTTATAACAAAAAATTATGAGACATAATATTATAAGTAACTGACAAAAAACAAAGATAACTACCAAAAAAGGCACATTTCAAAACTGACAGAATTTTGAAATAAAAAGTAGCATATATAAGTTGAGATACATGTATAAATTAAACATTAAACATTGAACATTCTGAACAGCAGAAAACAGATTATGAGCAAATATAAAATTATTGAAAATTCTAACAGATACAATTATTTGGATTATTTCAATTTTCTGACTGACATTTGGCAGCTAAGAGATCAGTTATTTAATTTTATCTCTGAATGTATATTAATGATATTTTAAGGTCCTTGGAAATATTGACTGGAAAAAAAATTACACAGGCATTCTATGTCTTTCAGAATATTCCAATATATTAATAAATATAACTGAACATTGAATGTTTGTGTTATAAAAATATTGTATTGCTAAACTTTGATTCATTAGCACATAATTCAAAATCACACTGTATAACAAAAAATTATCAGATTATGTTACTTATCATAGTTGAACTTAATTTATTGAAATTGCTCCATATTTCTTCTCTTTCTGATACTAACACTGAAAAATGAAACTGTTTCTCTTAGACCACATGGGAAGAGTTAAAAGTAGTAAAAATATGGGTTATTTTTAATGTCTAGGCTCAAAGCTGGCACATTTTCAATTCTGTTCATATTGATTGAAGAAAATCAGTTGATCATGCCTGAATGTGAGGTGGGGAAACATCCCTGACTACACGTGACAGTGGAAAGGAATGCTTGATCTTCTTAGAAGGAAGGAATGAATTATTGAAAATAATAACATTATCAATCATGCATGATTTTTAAGTTCCCTCTCCCATTAGAGTATGACCACTTTGAAAACAGGAAATTTCCACTAATCATCCTAATATCTTTTTCTGTTGTTCAGTCATTAAGTCCTGTCCAACTCTTTGTGACCCCAAGAACTGCAACATGCCAGGCTGTCCTGTCCTTCACTGTATCCTGGACTTTGCTGAGATTCATGTCCATTGAACTGGTAATGTTATCCAACCATCTCATCCTCTTTTGCCCTCTTCTTCTGTCCTCAATCTTTCCCAATATCGTGGTCTTTTCCAATGAATCTGCTCTTTGCATCAGGTGTTCAAAGTAGTGGAGCTTCAGCATCAGCCCTTCTAATGAATATTCAGGCTTTATTTCTTTTAAGATTGACTGGTTTGATCTCCTTGCAGTCCACAGGACTCTCAAGAGTCTTCTCCAGTGCTACAATTCAAAAGCATCAATTCTACTACCCTCAGTCACCTTTATGGTCCAATTCTCACATCCAAACATGACTACTGGAAAAACCACAGCTTTGACTATACAGACCTTTGTTGGCAAACTGATGTCTCTGCTTTTTAATATATTAAGTTTGTCATAACTTTCTAAGAAGCAAACTTTTTTTTTTTTTAATATCATGGTTGAAGTCACAGTATGCAGTGATTTTGGAGCACAGGAAAATAAAATCTGTCACTGTTTCCCCTTTTTCTCCTTCTATTTGCCATGAAGTGATGGACAAAATGCCATAATCTTAGTTTTTTTGAATGTTGAGTTTTAAGCCAGCTTTTTCACTCTCCTCTTTCACCCTCATCAAGAGGCTCTTTAGTTCCTATTTGCTTTCTGTCATTAAAGGGGTATCATCTGCATATCGAAGGTGACTGATATTTCTCCCAGCAATCTTGATTCCAGTTTATGATTCATCCAGCCCAACATTTCACAAGATATACTCTGCATGTGTGTGTGTTAGTCACTCAGTTGTGTCCGATCCTTAGCAACCCATAGACTATAACCCACGAGGCTCCAATGTCCATGGGATTTTTCAGGCAAGAATACTGGAGTGGGTTAAGAGGGTGGCATACTCCTTTTACAATTTTGAACCGGTCAGTTTTCCATGTCCAGTTCTAACTATTACTTCTTGCCTTGCATACAGGTTTCTCAAGAGACAAGCTTCCTATTTCTTTAAGAATTTTCCACAGTTTGTGGTGATCAACACAGTCAAAAGCTTTAGTGTAGTCAATGAAGTCAGATGTGGATGTTTTCCTGGAATTCCCTTGCCTTCTCTGTATCATGCTAAATAATTATATATATATATATATATATATATATATATATATAATATAATATTTCTAAGTTATATTGAAAGGGAAACTACTTATATGACTCAACTATAGGGCCCATCTTTAAATAATTCTATTATTGCTATTTCTATTTATCACTGACCTTTCTTTTAATACTGAACATAAAAATAAAAGAAAGAGATAACAATGAGTTTGATGCTTTGCTGCATTCTGGTTATTTTTCAAAACAATATGTCTGTATATTCACACATGATAGATACAATAATGTGCTCTCCACATGAGAAGAAAGGTGGGCATTCTTAGGAGTACAATTTCTAAATGCTTTGAATCCTATTGCCAGAGTTTAAGGGATATTCAAGGATTGAAATTGGGGGTTCTTAGTGGTCCCAGGGGGTAAAAATTCCTGTAATTGAGATCCACAGTGAGAATATAAAGAACATTAAAATGCCATTAACTTCAAATACTCGCACTCTACAATACATTAAAACTAATTATTATGACATTAAAGAAATATGTAGTACCCAAATGTTCTTTAAGCTATTTACAAAAGTGAATATAAAAGTGTATTTGGCACCAGAGAACACGTTAACTTAATTGAAAGGAAAAAATGCCACTGTCTCTGTGTAGAGGAAATCCAGCACAAAGCATATCTGAATCTATGCTCTCTATTTTCATGAATAACATGGCCAATTCAATTCATTGAAAGAAAATGAATTTCAAATGGGTTGGTTTCACTGAAGAAAAAACTGAGATAGAAACAGAAGATATAAAAGGAATAGCATACCTCAGTTACTTATTTATTGTTTATTTTCTTCAATTATTTTTTTCCACTGTTTTTTTTTTCTTTTTTCTCTTTATAAATAGTTTTTGGCTGGCATTGCTTTGATATTCTGAACAAGCAACTGTCAAATTTGCCAAAGGCTAACTGACTTTTTAATGTTACATTTCGTGTTTGCATTGTCAAAATCACTAAATGAAGTTCTAGAAAACCATATTAGTAGACTATAATGGTTTTGCCCTACAAAACAATCTACCTGAGTAACACTGTCTCTGATTTAACAGTAACTTGTAACAAGTAGGAATATTAAAGATAAATATGTTATGACCATTCTTAAATCTAGATTCAAAGCACAAAAATGATTAATTGCATAAAATCCAATCAACTAAAAGGGGTTATATCTTCTCTCCCTCTTCCTCTCCCTCTCTGGCTATCTCAGTCTTTCTGTGAAGAGTCTAACAATTACTGACTAAAAGAAAAACCCTCCAGCAAATATGCAAGCTTTCTTATATTTCTTGTTGTGTATATGTACAGGAGTGACTAATTTTGAAACAAACAAACAAAAAAGTAACTTGTGTTACTTACTAGTCTCATTATAAGCCTGAGCCAAGAAAATCTCCCCAAATTATAATCAGACTCACAATATAAAATTTCTCACTCATATCTCATATCCATACATTTCTTAAACTTTACTATCTCAATAATGTGCGTATTTAAATATTTTTAAAAATTGTTTCACTAATCAAAAAATCCTGATTTTTTCACCATTTGGACTTAACATTAGAATGAAAGTTGAATTATAAGAATATAAATATGAGTGTATTTTTTGCCACTGTATAACTGGAAAGGATGGTTCTGGATACAGTATTTGAACTATAGCAGAGAATGAGTAACATTACGGAACTAAATTTCCCAGGCTCTTATCTCTATAAATAAAACTTCAATTGTCACAATTCTATATACCATATTCAGTGTATTTTATGTTAACATATATTTATGTATACATATACATGTCATAATACATACCTGGTAAGGAGTATGGTAAAGAGTCTGCCTGCAGTGTGGGAGACCTGGGTTTGATCCCATGGAACAGGAAATGACAACCTACTTCAGTATTCTTGCCTGGAAAATTCCATGGACAGAGGAGCCTGGTGGGCTACAGTCCATGGGTTGCAAACAGTCATACATGTCATAACACATACCTTTTTAAAAATTAAGATGAAAGCAGTAACCTTTTATACATGCCTGTATACTTACCCTTTTGTTACTGTCTCTTCATTTTTGATCCACGCTTCCCTCTGGTGTCATTTGCCTTCTACCTATAGCATTTCATACCCTCCTGCAGCAGGTCTACTGGCAAAATTTACTCATAGTTTTCAGTCATTTGAGAATATATTTTCATTCCCCTCAAGGAAGATCGGAGCATCGGTACCGCCCATTTGATGCGGCAATACGATTGCCAGTGGGCTCTTCAGGACTAGGACGTGCGTCTGGAGTATGGAGTTTATTGCTGGAGGCGGCGTTATGGCAGGTGATGGGTGAGTTTAGATTGTAGAGTTTAATTGGGTGGAGAGGATCTTGGATTGATTGAATCGTTAGGAGTATGTTATAGTCTGGTTTGTATTTCATGTTGAGGTGAGGTTAGGATGAGAGTGGGTATCGGGTTTAATGGATTTATCTCTAGTGTCACTTTGGATATTTTACTTGGCATGCGGATTTTTTATGAGTGACTCCTTCTCTGTTCTATAGTTCTATTTTCTTGGGTCCTATGGCAGTTTCTTTTCCAGTTTTTTAGGTCTCACACTGTTTTCCTAGTGGCTGTCCTAGTTTGCTTCCCGTGTAGAGGGTTCCCTTTCTCCCCCTCTCCAGCCTTTATTGCTTGTGACTTTTGTGCGCCATCCGACTGGCGTGTATGTCTCATTGTGGGTTTTGATTTGCATTTTTCTAATTGAAGTGATTTGAGCCCTTTTCATGTGTTTGTTAGGCATCTGTATGTTTCTTTGGAGAATGTCTTGTTAGTTCTGGCCCATTTTTGTTGGGTCAGCAATCACTTCGGGCATAACACACTGAGGAAACCAGATCTGAAGAGACACGTGCACCCCAATGTTCATCGCAGCACTGTTTATAATAGCCAGGACATGGAAGCAACCTAGATGCCCATCAGCAGATGAATGGATAAGGAAGCTGTGGTACATATACACCATGGAATATTACTCAGCCATTAAAAAGAATTCATTTGAATAAGTTCTAATGAGATGGATGAAACTGGAGCCCATTATACAGAGTGAAGTAAGCCAGAAAGATAAAGAACATTACAGTATACTAACACATATATATGGAATTTAGAAAGATGGTAATGATAACCCTACATGCAAAACAGAAAAAGAGACCATGAAATACAGAACAGACTTTTGAACTCTGTGGGAGAAGGTGAGGGTGGGATGTTTCAAAAGAAAGCATTTATACTATTTGGTGAAACAGAACCAGCCCGGTGGGAATGCATGGACAAGTTGCTGGGCTGGTGCCTGGGAAGACCCAGAGGAATGGGTGGAGAGGGAGTGGGAGGGGGGGATCGGGATGGGGAATACGTGTAAATCTATGGTGATTCATATCAATGTGATGACAAAACGCACTGAAATGTTGTGAGTAATTAGCCTCCAACTAATAAAAAAATTAAAAAAAAAAACAAAACTATTTATTCTTGAAACAGGTCAAATCAAATTCTTGCTCTTCATTCTACTAATGTTCAGATTTGTTTGATTAATTGATCATTTATCCAATATGGATATGATCCACATTACTGACAATCTGTATACTAACAAAGACATTCTCCATGACCAAACTCTGATTAGGCTCCTAGCCCTCTTTTTAGACTAGACCTCAACCTTGGACCCCACAGTAGAGGGCAGGGCATCTTCAGAGCCCCTTTGGAGCTGCTACTGCTGCTCTCAGTCACTTCAGTCGTGTCTGACTCTGTGCGACCCCATAAATGGCGGCCCACCAGGCTCCCCTGTCCCTGGGATTCTCCAGGCAAGAATACTGGAGTGGGTTGCCATTTCCTTCTCCTTTTTACCTAGAATACTGCTAAGTCAGTTTAGAGAGAATCACTCAACTTTGATTTCTGATCAGTCTGTCCTGCCTTCAATAAGAATCCTGTCAAGTAGGGTTAGCAACAATCCCCCTACCTTTGATGTCTCTTCTTACTTATTTTCCACCCCCTGATCTTGTTTGGCTCAGTGACTATAAGTCCCCAGCTGTCTTTGTTGTGTTCAGAATTGAGTGCAATTCAATAATGAGGTCTCTTTTCAGTCTATTGAAATAGCTTCTGAACAAAATCTGTTTCTACCACTTTAACCACTGTCCAGCTCTGTTTCTCTTTGACAGTTACACACAAGACTTTTGTTTGCTGTGCAACAACAACAACAAAAAAAACAAGCACCACTTTATTTTTGACTTGGACCACTGATTATGCCAGTTACTTCTGGATCAACAGATATGGTTAATCTCTCTAATTAAAATTATTTCTCCTTATGGACATAAAGGTATATTGATGAGTGGACAAGTATCTTCACATACTGTAAAGCAACACTTCCACGATGGTCATGCAATGGAGGCTTAAAGGGGAGAAAGTGATAACGTATTTCACTAGTCTACATTAGTCCAGTCTATTTCAATAGAATATAATAATAATAACCTGGGCTAAGGCAGAGATAGTGGGAATTGAAATGGGGTGGCAGATGTGAGTTATTAACAGAAAGTATTCACAAGGTTTAATATTAGAAATAAGAAGCAGAAAAAAAACAGGATGCTTATCATATCCTATTTTTGATTAGCCTTAATAGACACAATACAGATCTTCCTTGACTTTTGATGGGTTATGTCTCAATAAATCCATTGCAAACTGAAAATTCTGTAAAATAAAAATGCATTTAATCTACCTAAACTACCAAATGTTAGAGTGTAGCCTCGCCTACCTTAAATATGCTCAGAACATTTACATTAGCCTATAGTTGGGCAAAATCATCTAATACAAAGCCTATTTTATAATAAAACACTGCATTGAAATTTGCCACAAATTTACCATAAACTGTGGAAAATTCTTAGAGATGGGAATATCAGACCACCTGACCTGCCTCTTGAGAAATCTGTATGCAGGTCAGGAAGCAACAGTTAGAACTGAACATGGAACAACAGACTGGTTCCAAATAGGGAAAGGAGTATGTAAAGGCTGGATATTGTCACCCTGCTTATTCAACTTATATGCAGAGTACATCATGAGAAATGCTGGGCTGGATGAAGCACAAGCTGGAATCAAGATTGCCAAAATATCAATAACCAATATTAATAACTAATCTTAACATTGATATTAGCCCAAACTTTACTTACACATGTAAGAGAAGTTATGACCAACCTAGACAGCATATTAAAGAGCAGAGATATTACTTTGCCAACAAAGGTCCATCTAGTCAAGGCTATGGTTTTTCCAGTAGTCATGTATGGATGTGAGAGTTGGACTCTAAAGAAAGCTGAGCACCGAAGAATTGATGCTTTCGGACTGTCATGTTAGAGAAGACTCTTGAGAGTCCCTTGGACTGCAAGGACATCCAACCAGTCCATCCTAAAGGAAATCAGTCCTGAATATTCATTGGAAGGACTGATGATGAAGCTGAAGTTCCAATACTTTGGCCACCTGATGAACTGACTCATTTGAAAAGACCCGTGATGCTGGGAAAGATTGAAGGCAGGAGCAGAAGTGGATGACAGAGGATGAGATGGTTGGATGGCATCACAGACTCGATGGACATGAGTCTGAGTAAACTCTGGGAGTTGGTGATGGACAGGGAGGCCTGGCATGCTACAGTCCATGGGGTCACAAAGAGTCAGACACGACTGAGTGACTGAACTGAACTGACTGTATTGAAAAGCTCATGT